>NW_028133010.1:0-228298 GCF_964374135.1 Grampus griseus | reverse complement strand
TACTTACTCTCTCCCCACTTGGAGAGTCAGTGCCTTTAACCTCCTGTTTGGCCCAGTTTGCAATTTCTGCGGAAGATGAACAGGAATAGGGAGAACCAATGAGAGACTAGCTGGAGGTGTCTGGACGGGCAAATTTAACTCTCATTTCCCACCAGGAAGAGGAATTAACCAAAGGCTCAGTGTGCGGTGCCGGAACCACACTAGGGCATGAAGCAATCCTGCGGTGTTGCGGCCAGTTCACAAGAAAGCGAGTTGAAGAAAGGAGCTCAGGGGCACTGTCATTCACAAACCTGCAGAGTTATAAATGACAGCTATCGTCCAAAAATATATTGGAGCAAGGCTGCCAAGAGGACTAGAAAGCGGGGCAGAATTGCAGGAAACCGATTTCAGGAGGTAGACTGGAATTGCATGTAAAGCATAGGAAAAGAGGCAGAACGTCCACAATGATGCACTTGGCCAAAAAGGGCGTATGCGTTTTTTCCTGAATATATTCAGGAAAAAACGCATACGCCCTTTTTGGCCAACCAAGCAAGCTTGCAAAGGAAATCTGCACTACAATGAAGTCTCACTGCCCCCCGGTCAAAAGGGCCATCTGAAAAAAGTGTAAAATCCAGAAAGGCAGGACAGGCCATGGAGAACTGGGAGCCTTGTTATGCTGATGGGCGGGATGTAAATTGCCAACAGCCACTCTGGAGAAGTGTATGGTGTTTCCTGAAACATCTACAAAACAAAGCAACAGAGCCTAGGGCACTTCAACTTATGGTCCTATAGCTTAGGGAAATTAAAATCAAAAAGACACAGCCACCCCAAAGTTTGGGACGGCTCTGTTTACAAGAACCTCGTTTACGGTACAAGTTCAATATCATAGAAAGCGAAAAATGGATAAAGAATTTGTGGTACTTACGTACAATGCAATATCACTCAGCAATGAAATCTATGTCATCAGGCCCGTAGCAGCATAATGAGTGGATTCAGGTACGATGATTCTAAGTGAAATAAGTCACACAGAAAAAGAAACATCATAAGATATCACTACTACACGGAATGTAAACTTGGCTACACAGGAACTGAATTACAAAACAGAACAGGGTCTCAAATGTAGAAAACCAACTTATGCTTGCTTAAGGGGAAAGGTGAGTTGGGGTGCTGCATAAAACCAGAGATTGAAATTAGCACAGATACCGTTCCATAAGCCAAATATGTAATAGACAAGAGCTACTCCTTGCTCAACGAAGTGGACTCAACACCCCATATTAAACGCCTAAGAATATACCTGACTAGTAAGAATCTTAAAACCTATGGATTTATATGTCTCCGAAAGAGAATCAAGCGTGTGTACAGCGGCATAAACGCAGCAGTGATAGGATTGGTGAGGATCGGTGAGCAAATGCAGACCCTTTGAAGTCATATTGCATGGTACCCATTCCATGGGTCTCAACTCTCCAGGTTTAAGGGATTCTTCCTTCAGCTAAAACATGCATGTGGAACCCAGCCTATGATCCACTGTGTGATTGGGAAACGTGTTCAAAGGTGTCTCAGGTTTCGTCCCCTGGTACTCGGGTGCAACATTCCAGACGCTTTACTAACTCTCTCCCCACTTGGAGAGTCAGTGCCTTTAACCTCCTGTTTGGCCCAGTTTGCAGTTTCTGCGGAAAATGAACAGGAATAGGGAGAACCAATGAGAGACTAGCTGGAGGTGTCTGGACGGGCAAATTTAACTCTCATTTCCCACCAGGAAGAGGAATTAACCAAAGGCTCAGCGTGCCGTGCCGGAACCACACTAGGGCATGAAGCAATCCTGCGGTGTTGCGGCCAGCTCACAAGAAAGCGAGTTGAAGAAAGGAGCTCAGGGGCACTGTCACTCACAAACCTGCAGAGTTATAAATGACAGCTATCGTCCAAAAATATATTGGAGTAAGGCTGCCAAGAGGACTTGAAAGCGGGGCAGAACTGCAGGAAACAGATTTCAGGAGGTAGACTGGAATTGCATGTAAAGCATAGGAAAAGAGGCAGAACGTCCACAATGATGCACTTGGCCAAAAAGGGCGTATGCGTTTTTTCCTGAATATATTCAGGAAAAAACGCATACGCACTTTTTGGCCAACCAAGCAAGCTTGCAAAGGAAATCTGCACTACAATGAAGTCTCACTGCCCCCCGGTCAAAAGGGCCATCTGAAAAAAGTGTAAAATCCAGAAAGGCAGGACAGGCCATGGAGAACTGGGAGCCTTGTTATGCTGATGGGCGGGATGTAAATTGCCAACAGCCACTCTGGAGAAGTGTATGGTGTTTCCTGAAACATCTAAAAAACAAAGCAACAGAGCCTAGGGCACTTCCACTTATGGTCCTATAGCTTAGGGAAATGAAAATCAAAAAGACACAGCCACCCCAAAGTTTGGGACGGCTCTGTTTACAAGAACCTCGTTTACGGTACAAGTTCAAAATTGCAGAAAGTGAAAAATGGATAAAGAAGTTGTGGTACTTACGTACAATACAATATCACTCAGCAATGACATCTATGTCATCAGGCCCGTAGCAGCATAATGAGTGGATTCAGGTATGATGATTCTAACTGAAATAAGTCACACAGAAATAGAAACATCATAAGATATCACTAATACATGGAATGTAAACTTGGCTACACAGGAACTGGATTACAAAACAGAACAGGTTCTCAAATTTAGAAAACCAACATATGCTTGCTTAAGGGGAAAGGTGAGTTGGGGTGCTGCATAAAACCAGAGATTGAAATGAGCACAGATAAAGTTCCTTAAGCCAAATATGGAATAGACAAGAGCTACTCCTTGCTCAATGAAATGGACTCAACACCCCATATTAAACGCCTAAGAATGTACCTGACTAGTAAGTATCTTAAAACCTATGGATTGCTATGTCTCCGAAAGAGAATCAAGCGTGTGTACAGGGGCATAAACGCAGCAGTGATAGGATTGGAGAGGTTCGGTGAGCAAATGAAGACCCTTTGAAGTCATATTGCATGGTACCCATTCCACGGGTCTCAACTCTCCAGGTTTAAGGGATTCTTCCTTCAGCTAAAACATGCATGTGGAACCCAGAGTATGATCCACCGTGTGATTGGGAAACGTGTTCAAAGGTGTCTCAGTTTTCGTCCCCTGGTACTCGGGTGCAACATTCCAGACGCTTTACTAACTCTCTCCCCACTTGGAGAGTCAGTGCCTTTAACCTCCTGTTTGGCCCAGTTTGCAATTTCTGCGGAAAATGAACAGGAATAGGGAGAACCAATGAGAGACTAGCTGGAGGTGTCTGGACGGGCAAATTTAACTCTCATTTCCCACCAGGAAGAGGAATTAACCAAAGGCGCAGCGTGCTGTGCCGGAACCACACTAGGGCCTGAAGCAATCCTGCGGTGTTGCGGCCAGCTCACAAGAAAGCGAGTTGAAGAAAGGAGCTCAGGGGCACTGTCACTCACAAACCTGCAGAGTTATAAATGACAGCTATCGTCCAAAAATATATTGAAGTAAGGCTGCCAAGAGGACTTGAAAGCGGGGCAGAATTGCAGGAAACCGATTTCAGGAGGTAGACTGGAATTGCATGTAAAGCACAGGAAAAGAGGCAGAACGTCCACAATGATGCACTTGGCCAAAAAGGGCGTATGCGTTTTTTCCTGAATATATTCAGGGAAAAACGCATACGCCCTTTTTGGCCAACCAAGCAAGCTTGCAAATGAAATCTGCACTACAATGAAGTCTCACTGCCCCCCGGTCAAAAGGGCCATCTGAAAAAAGTGTAAAATCCAGAAAGGCAGGACAGGCCATGGAGAACTGGGAGCCTTGTTATGCTGATGGGCGGGATGTAAATTGCCAACAGCCACTCTGGAGAACTGTATGGTGTTTCCTGAAACATCTACAAAACAAAGCAACAGAGCCTAGGGCACTTCCACTTATGGTCCTATAGCTTAGGGAATTTAAAATCAAAAAGACACAGCCACCCCAAAGTTTGGGACGGCTCTGTTTACAAGAACCTCGTTTACGGTACAAGTTCAATATCGCAGAAAGCGAAAAATGGATAAAGAATTTGTGGTACTTACGTACAATGCAATATCACTCAGCAATGAAATCTATGTCATCAGGCCCGTAGCAGCATAATGAGTGGATTCAGGTACGATGATTCTAAGTGAAATAAGTCACACAGAAAAAGAAACATCATAAGATATCACTACTACACGGAATGTAAACTTGGCTACACAGGAACTGAATTACAAAACAGAACAGGGTCTCAAATGTAGAAAACCAACTTATGCTTGCTTAAGGGGAAAGGTGAGTTGGGGTGCTGCATAAAACCAGAGATTGAAATGAGCACAGATACCGTTCCATAAGCCAAATATGTAATAGACAAGAGCTACTCCTTGCTCAACGAAGTGGACTCAACACCACATATTAAACGCCTAAGAATATACCTGACTAGTAAGAATCTTAAAACCTATGGATTTATATGTCTCCGAAAGAGAATCAAGCGTGTGTACAGCGCAATAAACGCAGCAGTGAAAGGATTGGTGAGGATCGGTGAGCAAATGCATACTCTTTGAAGCCATATTGCATGGTACCCATTCCATGGGTCTCAACTCTCCAGGTTTAAGGGATTCTTCCTTCAGCTAAAACATGCATGTGGAACCCAGAGTATGATCCACCGTGTGATTGGGAAACGTGTTCAAAGGTGTCTCAGGTTTCATCCGCTGGTACTCGGGTGCAACATTCCAGACGCTTTACTTACTCTCTCCCCACTTGGAGAGTCAGTGCCTTTAACCTCCTGTTTGGCCCAGTTTGCAATTTCTGCGGAAAATGAACAGGAATAGGGAGAACCAATGAGAGACTAGCTGGAGGTGTCTGGACGGGCAAATTTAACTCTCATTTCCCACCAGGAAGAGGAATTAACCAAAGGCTCAGCGTGCGGTGCCGGAACCACACTAGGGCATGAAGCAATCCTGCGGTGTTGCGGCCAGTTCACAAGAAAGCGAGTTGAAGAAAGGAGCTCAGGGGCACTGTCATTCACAAACCTGCAGAGTTATAAATGACAGCTATCGTCCAAAAATATATTGGAGCAAGGCTGCCAAGAGGACTAGAAAGCGGGGCAGAATTGCAGGAAACCGATTTCAGGAGGTAGACTGGAATTGCATGTAAAGCATAGGAAAAGAGGCAGAACGTCCACAATGATGCACTTGGCCAAAAAGGGCGTATGCGTTTTTTCCTGAATATATTCAGGAAAAAAC
Organism: Grampus griseus; assembly: GCF_964374135.1. Lineage (NCBI taxonomy): Eukaryota > Metazoa > Chordata > Mammalia > Artiodactyla > Delphinidae > Grampus > Grampus griseus. The sequence goes on along the minus strand of NW_028133010.1, from coordinate 223,055 downwards.
GCATACGCACTTTTTGGCCAACCAAGCAAGCTTGCAAAGGAAATCTGCACTACAATGAAGTCTCACTGCCCCCCGGTCAAAAGGGCCATCTGAAAAAAGTGTAAAATCCAGAAAGGCAGGACAGGCCATGGAGAACTGGGAGCCTTGTTATGCTGATGGGCGGGATGTAAATTGCCAACAGCCACTCTGGAGAAGTGTATGGTGTTTCCTGAAACATCTACAAAACAAAGCAACAGAGCCTAGGGCACTTCCACTTATTGTCCTATAGCTTAGGGAAATTAAAATCAAAAAGACACAGCCACCCCAAAGTTTGGGACGGCTCTGTTTACAAGAACCTCGTTTACGGTACAAGTTCAATATCATAGAAAGCGAAAAATGGATAAAGAATTTGTGGTACTTACGTACAATGCAATATCACTCAGCAATGAAATCTATGTCATCAGGCCCGTAGCAGCATAATGAGTGGATTCATGTACGATGATTCTAAGTGAAATAAGTCACACAGAAAAAGAAACATCATAAGATATCACTACTACACGGAATGTAAACTTGGCTACACAGGAACTGAATTACAAAACAGAACAGGGTCTCAAATGTAGAAAACCAACTTATGCTTGCTTAAGGGGAAAGGTGAGTTGGGGTGCTGCATAAAACCAGAGATTGAAATTAGCACAGATACCGTTCCATAAGCCAAATATGTAATAGACAAGAGCTACTCCTTGCTCAACGAAGTGGACTCAACACCCCATATTAAACGCCTAAGAATATACCTGACTAGTAAGAATCTTAAAACCTATGGATTTATATGTCTCCGAAAGAGAATCAAGCGTGTGTACAGCGGCATAAACGCAGCAGTGATAGGATTGGTGAGGATCGGTGAGCAAATGCAGACCCTTTGAAGTCATATTGCATGGTACCCATTCCATGGGTCTCAACTCTCCAGGTTTAAGGGATTCTTCCTTCAGCTAAAACATGCATGTGGAACCCAGCCTATGATCCACTGTGTGATTGGGAAACGTGTTCAAAGGTGTCTCAGGTTTCGTCCCCTGGTACTCGGGTGCAACATTCCAGACGCTTTACTAACTCTCTCCCCACTTGGAGAGTCAGTGCCTTTAACCTCCTGTTTGGCCCAGTTTGCAGTTTCTGCGGAAAATGAACAGGAATAGGGAGAACCAATGAGAGACTAGCTGGAGGTGTCTGGACGGGCAAATTTAACTCTCATTTCCCACCAGGAAGAGGAATTAACCAAAGGCTCAGCGTGCCGTGCCGGAACCACACTAGGGCATGAAGCAATCCTGCGGTGTTGCGGCCAGCTCACAAGAAAGCGAGTTGAAGAAAGGAGCTCAGGGGCACTGTCACTCACAAACCTGCAGAGTTATAAATGACAGCTATCGTCCAAAAATATATTGGAGTAAGGCTGCCAAGAGGACTTGAAAGCGGGGCAGAATTGCAGGAAACAGATTTCAGGAGGTAGACTGGAATTGCATGTAAAGCATAGGAAAAGAGGCAGAACGTCCACAATGATGCACTTGGCCAAAAAGGGCGTATGCGTTTTTTCCTGAATATATTCAGGAAAAAACGCATACGCCCTTTTTGGCCAACCAAGCAAGCTTGCAAAGGAAATCTGCACTACAATGAAGTCTCACTGCCCCCCGGTCAAAAGGGCCATCTGAAAAAAGTGTAAAATCCAGAAAGGCAGGACAGGCCATGGAGAACTGGGAGCCTTGTTATGCTGATGGGCGGGATGTAAATTGCCAACAGCCACTCTGGAGAAGTGTATGGTGTTTCCTGAAACATCTAAAAAACAAAGCAACAGAGCCTAGGGCACTTCCACTTATGGTCCTATAGCTTAGGGAAATGAAAATCAAAAAGACACAGCCACCCCAAAGTTTGGGACGGCTCTGTTTACAAGAACCTCGTTTACGGTACAAGTTCAAAATTGCAGAAAGTGAAAAATGGATAAAGAAGTTGTGGTACTTACGTACAATACAATATCACTCAGCAATGACATCTATGTCATCAGGCCCGTAGCAGCATAATGAGTGGATTCAGGTACGATGATTCTAACTGAAATAAGTCACACAGAAATAGAAACATCATAAGATATCACTAATACATGGAATGTAAACTTGGCTACACAGGAACTGGATTACAAAACAGAACAGGGTCTCAAATTTAGAAAACCAACATATGCTTGCTTAAGGGGAAAGGTGAGTTGGGGTGCTGCATAAAACCAGAGATTGAAATGAGCACAGATAAAGTTCCTTAAGCCAAATATGGAATAGACAAGAGCTACTCCTTGCTCAACGAAATGGACTCAACACCCCATATTAAACGCCTAAGAATGTACCTGACTAGTAAGTATCTTAAAACCTATGGATTGCTATGTCTCCGAAAGAGAATCAAGCGTGTGTACAGGGGCATAAACGCAGCAGTGATAGGATTGGAGAGGTTCGGTGAGCAAATGAAGACCCTTTGAAGTCATATTGCATGGTACCCATTCCACGGGTCTCAACTCTCCAGGTTTAAGGGATTCTTCCTTCAGCTAAAACATGCATGTGGAACCCAGAGTATGATCCACCGTGTGATTGGGAAACGTGTTCAAAGGTGTCTCAGTTTTCGTCCCCTGGTACTCGGGTGCAACATTCCAGACGCTTTACTTACTCTCTCCCCACTTGGAGAGTCAGTGCCTTTAACCTCCTGTTTGGCCCAGTTTGAAATTTCTGCGGAAAATGAACAGGAATAGGGAGAACCAAAGAGAGACTAGCTGGAGGTGTCTGGACGGGCAAATTTAACTCTCATTGCCCACCAGGAAGAGGAATTAACCAAAGGTTCAGCGTGCGGTGCCGGAACCACACTAGGGCATGAAGCAATCCTGCGGTGTTGCGGCCAGCTCACAAGAAAGCGAGTTGAAGAAAGGAGCTCAGGGGCACTGTCACTCACAAACCTGCAGAGTTATAAATGACAGCTATCGTCCAAAAATATATTGAAGTAAGGCTGCCAAGAGGACTTGAAAGCGGGGCAGAATTGCAGGAAACCGATTTCAGGAGGTAGACTGGAATTGCATGTAAAGCACAGGAAAAGAGGCAGAACGTCCACAATGATGCACTTGGCCAAAAAGGGCGTATGCGTTTTTTCCTGAATATATTCAGGGAAAAACGCATACGCCCTTTTTGGCCAACCAAGCAAGCTTGCAAATGAAATCTGCACTACAATGAAGTCTCACTGCCCCCCGGTCAAAAGGGCCATCTGAAAAAAGTGTAAAATCCAGAAAGGCAGGACAGGCCATGGAGAACTGGGAGCCTTGTTATGCTGATGGGCGGGATGTAAATTGCCAACAGCCACTCTGGAGAACTGTATGGTGTTTCCTGAAACATCTACAAAACAAAGCAACAGAGCCTAGGGCACTTCCACTTATGGTCCTATAGCTTAGGGAAATGAAAATCAAAAAGACACAGCCACCCCAAAGTTTGGGACGGCTCTGTTTACAAGAACCTCGTTTACGGTACAAGTTCAATATCGCAGAAAGCGAAAAATGGATAAAGAATTTGTGGTACTTACGTACAATGCAATATCACTCAGCAATGAAATCTATGTCATCAGGCCCGTAGCAGCATAATGAGTGGATTCAGGTACGATGATTCTAAGTGAAATAAGTCACACAGAAAAAGAAACATCATAAGATATCACTACTACACGGAATGTAAACTTGGCTACACAGGAACTGAATTACAAAACAGAACAGGGTCTCAAATGTAGAAAACCAACTTATGCTTGCTTAAGGGGAAAGGTGAGTTGGGGTGCTGCATAAAACCAGAGATTGAAATGAGCACAGATACCGTTCCATAAGCCAAATATGTAATAGACAAGAGCTACTCCTTGCTCAACGAAGTGGACTCAACACCACATATTAAACGCCTAAGAATATACCTGACTAGTAAGAATCTTAAAACCTATGGATTTATATGTCTCCGAAAGAGAATCAAGCGTGTGTACAGCGCAATAAACGCAGCAGTGAAAGGATTGGTGAGGATCGGTGAGCAAATGCATACTCTTTGAAGCCATATTGCATGGTACCCATTCCATGGGTCTCAACTCTCCAGGTTTAAGGGATTCTTCCTTCAGCTAAAACATGCATGTGGAACCCAGAGTATGATCCACCGTGTGATTGGGAAACGTGTTCAAAGGTGTCTCAGGTTTCATCCGCTGGTACTCGGGTGCAACATTCCAGACGCTTTACTTACTCTCTCCCCACTTGGAGAGTCAGTGCCTTTAACCTCCTGTTTGGCCCAGTTTGCAATTTCTGCGGAAAATGAACAGGAATAGGGAGAACCAATGAGAGACTAGCTGGAGGTGTCTGGACGGGCAAATTTAACTCTCATTTCCCACCAGGAAGAGGAATTAACCAAAGGCTCAGCGTGCGGTGCCGGAACCACACTAGGGCATGAAGCAATCCTGCGGTGTTGCGGCCAGTTCACAAGAAAGCGAGTTGAAGAAAGGAGCTCAGGGGCACTGTCATTCACAAACCTGCAGAGTTATAAATGACAGCTATCGTCCAAAAATATATTGGAGCAAGGCTGCCAAGAGGACTAGAAAGCGGGGCAGAATTGCAGGAAACCGATTTCAGGAGGTAGACTGGAATTGCATGTAAAGCATAGGAAAAGAGGCAGAACGTCCACAATGATGCACTTGGCCAAAAAGGGCGTATGCGTTTTTTCCTGAATATATTCAGGAAAAAACGCATACGCACTTTTTGGCCAACCAAGCAAGCTTGCAAAGGAAATCTGCACTACAATGAAGTCTCTCTGCCCCCCCGGTCAAAAGGGCCATCTGAAAAAAGTGTAAAATCCAGAAAGGCAGGACAGGCCATGGAGAACTGGGAGCCTTGTTATGCTGATGGGCGGGATGTAAATTGCCAACAGCCACTCTGGAGAAGTGTATGGTGTTTCCTGAAACATCTACAAAACAAAGCAACAGAGCCTAGGGCACTTCCACTTATTGTCCTATAGCTTAGGGAAATTAAAATCAAAAAGACACAGCCACCCCAAAGTTTGGGACGGCTCTGTTTACAAGAACCTCGTTTACGGTACAAGTTCAAAATTGCAGAAAGTGAAAAATGGATAAAGAAGTTGTGGTACTTACGTACAATACAATATCACTCAGCAATGACATCTATGTCATCAGGCCCGTAGCAGCATAATGAGTGGATTCAGGTACGATGATTCTAACTGAAATAAGTCACACAGAAATAGAAACATCATAAGATATCACTAATACATGGAATGTAAACTTGGCTACACAGGAACTGGATTACAAAACAGAACAGGGTCTCAAATTTAGAAAACCAACATATGCTTGCTTAAGGGGAAAGGTGAGTTGGGGTGCTGCATAAAACCAGAGATTGAAATGAGCACAGATAAAGTTCCTTAAGCCAAATATGGAATAGACAAGAGCTACTCCTTGCTCAACGAAATGGACTCAACACCCCATATTAAACGCCTAAGAATGTACCTGACTAGTAAGTATCTTAAAACCTATGGATTGCTATGTCTCCGAAAGAGAATCAAGCGTGTGTACAGGGGCATAAACGCAGCAGTGATAGGATTGGAGAGGTTCGGTGAGCAAATGAAGACCCTTTGAAGTCATATTGCATGGTACCCATTCCACGGGTCTCAACTCTCCAGGTTTAAGGGATTCTTCCTTCAGCTAAAACATGCATGTGGAACCCAGAGTATGATCCACCGTGTGATTGGGAAACGTGTTCAAAGGTGTCTCAGTTTTCGTCCCCTGGTACTCGGGTGCAACATTCCAGACGCTTTACTTACTCTCTCCCCACTTGGAGAGTCAGTGCCTTTAACCTCCTGTTTGGCCCAGTTTGAAATTTCTGCGGAAAATGAACAGGAATAGGGAGAACCAAAGAGAGACTAGCTGGAGGTGTCTGGACGGGCAAATTTAACTCTCATTGCCCACCAGGAAGAGGAATTAACCAAAGGTTCAGCGTGCGGTGCCGGAACCACACTAGGGCATGAAGCAATCCTGCGGTGTTGCGGCCAGCTCACAAGAAAGCGAGTTGAAGAAAGGAGCTCAGGGGCACTGTCACTCACAAACCTGCAGAGTTATAAATGACAGCTATCGTCCAAAAATATATTGAAGTAAGGCTGCCAAGAGGACTTGAAAGCGGGGCAGAATTGCAGGAAACCGATTTCAGGAGGTAGACTGGAATTGCATGTAAAGCACAGGAAAAGAGGCAGAACGTCCACAATGATGCACTTGGCCAAAAAGGGCGTATGCGTTTTTTCCTGAATATATTCAGGGAAAAACGCATACGCCCTTTTTGGCCAACCAAGCAAGCTTGCAAATGAAATCTGCACTACAATGAAGTCTCACTGCCCCCCGGTCAAAAGGGCCATCTGAAAAAAGTGTAAAATCCAGAAAGGCAGGACAGGCCATGGAGAACTGGGAGCCTTGTTATGCTGATGGGCGGGATGTAAATTGCCAACAGCCACTCTGGAGAACTGTATGGTGTTTCCTGAAACATCTACAAAACAAAGCAACAGAGCCTAGGGCACTTCCACTTATGGTCCTATAGCTTAGGGAATTTAAAATCAAAAAGACACAGCCACCCCAAAGTTTGGGACGGTTCTGTTTACAAGAACCTCGTTTATGGTACAAGTTCAATATTGCAGAAAGCGAAAAATGGATAAAGAATTTGTGGTACTTACGTACAATGCAATATCACTCAGCAATGAAATCTATGTCATCAGGCCCGTAGCAGCATAATGAGTGGATTCAGGTACGATGATTCTAAGTGAAATAAGTCACACAGAAAAAGAAACATCATAAGATATCACTACTACACGGAATGTAAACTTGGCTACACAGGAACTGAATTACAAAACAGAACAGGGTCTCAAATGTAGAAAACCAACTTATGCTTGCTTAAGGGGAAAGGTGAGTTGGGGTGCTGCATAAAACCAGAGATTGAAATGAGCACAGATACCGTTCCATAAGCCAAATATGTAATAGACAAGAGCTACTCCTTGCTCAACGAAGTGGACTCAACACCACATATTAAACGCCTAAGAATATACCTGACTAGTAAGAATCTTAAAACCTATGGATTTATATGTCTCCGAAAGAGAATCAAGCGTGTGTACAGCGCAATAAACGCAGCAGTGAAAGGATTGGTGAGGATCGGTGAGCAAATGCATACTCTTTGAAGCCATATTGCATGGTACCCATTCCATGGGTCTCAACTCTCCAGGTTTAAGGGATTCTTCCTTCAGCTAAAACATGCATGTGGAACCCAGAGTATGATCCACCGTGTGATTGGGAAACGTGTTCAAAGGTGTCTCAGGTTTCATCCGCTGGTACTCGGGTGCAACATTCCAGACGCTTTACTTACTCTCTCCCCACTTGGAGAGTCAGTGCCTTTAACCTCCTGTTTGGCCCAGTTTGCAATTTCTGCGGAAAATGAACAGGAATAGGGAGAACCAATGAGAGACTAGCTGGAGGTGTCTGGACGGGCAAATTTAACTCTCATTTCCCACCAGGAAGAGGAATTAACCAAAGGCTCAGCGTGCGGTGCCGGAACCACACTAGGGCATGAAGCAATCCTGCGGTGTTGCGGCCAGTTCACAAGAGAGCGAGTTGAAGAAAGGAGCTCAGGGGCACTGTCATTCACAAACCTGCAGAGTTATAAATGACAGCTATCGTCCAAAAATATATTGGAGCAAGGCTGCCAAGAGGACTAGAAAGCGGGGCAGAATTGCAGGAAACCGATTTCAGGAGGTAGACTGGAATTGCATGTAAAGCATAGGAAAAGAGGCAGAACGTCCACAATGATGCACTTGGCCAAAAAGGGCGTATGCGTTTTTTCCTGAATATATTCAGGAAAAAACGCATACGCCCTTTTTGGCCAACCAAGCAAGCTTGCAAAGGAAATCTGCACTACAATGAAGTCTCACTGCCCCCCCGGTCAAAAGGGCCATCTGAAAAAAGTGTAAAATCCAGAAAGGCAGGACAGGCCATGGAGAACTGGGAGCCTTGTTATGCTGATGGGCGGGATGTAAATTGCCAACAGCCACTCTGGAGAAGTGTATGGTGTTTCCTGAAACATCTACAAAACAAAGCAACAGAGCCTAGGGCACTTCCACTTATTGTCCTATAGCTTAGGGAAATTAAAATCAAAAAGACACAGCCACCCCAAAGTTTGGGACGGCTCTGTTTACAAGAACCTCGTTTACGGTACAAGTTCAATATCATAGAAAGCGAAAAATGGATAAAGAATTTGTGGTACTTACGTACAATGCAATATCACTCAGCAATGAAATCTATGTCATCAGGCCCGTAGCAGCATAATGAGTGGATTCAGGTACGATGATTCTAAGTGAAATAAGTCACACAGAAAAAGAAACATCATAAGATATCACTACTACACGGAATGTAAACTTGGCTACACAGGAACTGAATTACAAAACAGAACAGGGTCTCAAATGTAGAAAACCAACTTATGCTTGCTTAAGGGGAAAGGTGAGTTGGGGTGCTGCATAAAACCAGAGATTGAAATTAGCACAGATACCGTTCCATAAGCCAAATATGTAATAGACAAGAGCTACTCCTTGCTCAACGAAGTGGACTCAACACCCCATATTAAACGCCTAAGAATATACCTGACTAGTAAGAATCTTAAAACCTATGGATTTATATGTCTCCGAAAGAGAATCAAGCGTGTGTACAGCGGCATAAACGCAGCAGTGATAGGATTGGTGAGGATCGGTGAGCAAATGCAGACCCTTTGAAGTCATATTGCATGGTACCCATTCCATGGGTCTCAACTCTCCAGGTTTAAGGGATTCTTCCTTCAGCTAAAACATGCATGTGGAACCCAGCCTATGATCCACTGTGTGATTGGGAAACGTGTTCAAAGGTGTCTCAGGTTTCGTCCCCTGGTACTCGGGTGCAACATTCCAGACGCTTTACTAACTCTCTCCCCACTTGGAGAGTCAGTGCCTTTAACCTCCTGTTTGGCCCAGTTTGCAGTTTCTGCGGAAAATGAACAGGAATAGGGAGAACCAATGAGAGACTAGCTGGAGGTGTCTGGACGGGCAAATTTAACTCTCATTTCCCACCAGGAAGAGGAATTAACCAAAGGCTCAGCGTGCCGTGCCGGAACCACACTAGGGCATGAAGCAATCCTGCGGTGTTGCGGCCAGCTCACAAGAAAGCGAGTTGAAGAAAGGAGCTCAGGGGCACTGTCACTCACAAACCTGCAGAGTTATAAATGACAGCTATCGTCCAAAAATATATTGGAGTAAGGCTGCCAAGAGGACTTGAAAGCGGGGCAGAATTGCAGGAAACAGATTTCAGGAGGTAGACTGGAATTGCATGTAAAGCATAGGAAAAGAGGCAGAACGTCCACAATGATGCACTTGGCCAAAAAGGGCGTATGCGTTTTTTCCTGAATATATTCAGGAAAAAACGCATACGCACTTTTTGGCCAACCAAGCAAGCTTGCAAAGGAAATCTGCACTACAATGAAGTCTCACTGCCCCCCGGTCAAAAGGGCCATCTGAAAAAAGTGTAAAATCCAGAAAGGCAGGACAGGCCATGGAGAACTGGGAGCCTTGTTATGCTGATGGGCGGGATGTAAATTGCCAACAGCCACTCTGGAGAAGTGTATGGTGTTTCCTGAAACATCTAAAAAACAAAGCAACAGAGCCTAGGGCACTTCCACTTATGGTCCTATAGCTTAGGGAAATGAAAATCAAAAAGACACAGCCACCCCAAAGTTTGGGACGGCTCTGTTTACAAGAACCTCGTTTACGGTACAAGTTCAAAATTGCAGAAAGTGAAAAATGGATAAAGAAGTTGTGGTACTTACGTACAATACAATATCACTCAGCAATGACATCTATGTCATCAGGCCCGTAGCAGCATAATGAGTGGATTCAGGTACGATGATTCTAACTGAAATAAGTCACACAGAAATAGAAACATCATAAGATATCACTAATACATGGAATGTAAACTTGGCTACACAGGAACTGGATTACAAAACAGAACAGGGTCTCAAATTTAGAAAACCAACATATGCTTGCTTAAGGGGAAAGGTGAGTTGGGGTGCTGCATAAAACCAGAGATTGAAATGAGCACAGATAAAGTTCCTTAAGCCAAATATGGAATAGACAAGAGCTACTCCTTGCTCAACGAAATGGACTCAACACCCCATATTAAACGCCTAAGAATGTACCTGACTAGTAATTATCTTAAAACCTATGGATTGCTATGTCTCCGAAAGAGAATCAAGCGTGTGTACAGGGGCATAAACGCAGCAGTGATAGGATTGGAGAGGTTCGGTGAGCAAATGAAGACCCTTTGAAGTCATATTGCATGGTACCCATTCCACGGGTCTCAACTCTCCAGGTTTAAGGGATTCTTCCTTCAGCTAAAACATGCATGTGGAACCCAGAGTATGATCCACCGTGTGATTGGGAAACGTGTTCAAAGGTGTCTCAGTTTTCGTCCCCTGGTACTCGGGTGCAACATTCCAGACGCTTTACTTACTCTCTCCCCACTTGGAGAGTCAGTGCCTTTAACCTCCTGTTTGGCCCAGTTTGAAATTTCTGCGGAAAATGAACAGGAATAGGGAGAACCAAAGAGAGACTAGCTGGAGGTGTCTGGACGGGCAAATTTAACTCTCATTGCCCACCAGGAAGAGGAATTAACCAAAGGCTCAGCGTGCGGTGCCGGAACCACACTAGGGCATGAAGCAATCCTGCGGTGTTGCGGCCAGCTCACAAGAAAGCGAGTTGAAGAAAGGAGCTCAGGGGCACTGTCATTCACAAACCTGCAGAGTTATAAATGACAGCTATCGTCCAAAAATATATTGGAGTAAGGCTGCCAAGAGGACTTGAAAGCGGGGCAGAATTGCAGGAAACCGATTTCAGGAGGTAGACTGGAATTGCATGTAAAGCACAGGAAAAGAGGCAGAACGTCCACAATGATGCACTTGGCCAAAAAGGGCGTATGCGTTTTTTCCTGAATATATTCAGGAAAAAACGCATACGCCCTTTTTGGCCAACCAAGCAAGCTTGCAAAGGAAATCTGCACTACAATGAAGTCTCACTGCCCCCCGGTCAAAAGGGCCATCTGAAAAAAGTGTAAAATCCAGAAAGGCAGGACAGGCCATGGAGAACTGGGAGCCTTGTTATGCTGATGGGCGGGATGTAAATTGCCAACAGCCACTCTGGAGAAGTGTATGGTGTTTCCTGAAACATCTACAAAACAAAGCAACAGAGCCTAGGGCACTTCCACTTATGGTCCTATAGCTTAGGGAAATTAAAATCAAAAAGACACAGCCACCCCAAAGTTTGGGACGGCTCTGTTTACAAGAACCTCGTTTACGGTACAAGTTCAATATCGCAGAAAGCGAAAAATGGATAAAGAAGTTGTGGTACTTACGTACAATGCAATATCACTCAGCAATGAAATCTATGTCATCAGGCCCGTAGCAGCATAATGAGTGGATTCAGGTACGATGATTCTAAGTGAAATAAGTCACACAGAAAAAGAAACATCATAAGATATCACTACTACACGGAATGTAAACTTGGCTACACAGGAACTGAATTACAAAACAGAACAGGGTCTCAAATGTAGAAAACCAACTTATGCTTGCTTAAGGGGAAAGGTGAGTTGGGGTGCTGCATAAAACCAGAGATTGAAATTAGCACAGATACCGTTCCATAAGCCAAATATGTAATAGACAAGAGCTACTCCTTGCTCAACGAAGTGGACTCAACACCCCATATTAAACGCCTAAGAATATACCTGACTAGTAAGAATCTTAAAACCTATGGATTTATATGTCTCCGAAAGAGAATCAAGCGTGTGTACAGCGCAATAAACGCAGCAGTGAAAGGATTGGTGAGGATCGGTGAGCAAATGCATACTCTTTGAAGCCATATTGCATGGTACCCATTCCATGGGTCTCAACTCTCCAGGTTTAAGGGATTCTTCCTTCAGCTAAAACATGCATGTGGAACCCAGAGTATGATCCACCGTGTGATTGGGAAACGTGTTCAAAGGTGTCTCAGGTTTCGTCCCCTGGTACTCGGGTGCAACATTCCAGACGCTTTACTTACTCTCTCCCCACTTGGAGAGTCAGTGCCTTTAACCTCCTGTTTGGCCCAGTTTGCAATTTCTGCGGAAAATGAACAGGAATAGGGAGAACCAATGAGAGACTAGCTGGAGGTGTCTGGACGGGCAAATTTAACTCTCATTTCCCACCAGGAAGAGGAATTAACCAAAGGCTCAGCGTGCGGTGCTGGAACCACACTAGGGCATGAAGCAATCCTGCGGTGTTGCGGCCAGTTCACAAGAGAGCGAGTTGAAGAAAGGAGCTCAGGGGCACTGTCATTCACAAACATGCAGAGTTATAAATGGCAGCTATCGTCCAAAAATATATTGGAGCAAGGCTGCCAAGAGGACTTGAAAGCGGGGCAGAATTGCAGGAAACCGATTTCAGGAGGTAGACTGGAATTGCATGTAAAGCACAGGAAAAGAGGCAGAACGTCCACAATGATGCACTTGGCCAAAAAGGGCGTATGCGTTTTTTCCTGAATATATTCAGGAAAAAACGCATACGCCCTTTTTGGCCAACCAAGCAAGCTTGCAAAGGAAATCTGCACTACAATGAAGTCTCACTGCCCCCCGGTCAAAAGGGCCATCTGAAAAAAGTGTAAAATCCAGAAAGGCAGGACAGGCCATGGAGAACTGGGAGCCTTGTTATGCTGATGGGCGGGATGTAAATTGCCAACAGCCACTCTGGAGAAGTGTATGGTGTTTCCTGAAACATCTACAAAACAAAGCAACAGAGCCTAGGGCACTTCCACTTATGGTCCTATAGCTTAGGGAAATTAAAATCAAAAAGACACAGCCACCCCAAAGTTTGGGACGGCTCTGTTTACAAGAACCTCATTTACGGTACAAGTTCAATATCACAGAAAGCGAAAAATGGATAAAGAATTTGTGGTACTTACGTACAATGCAATATCACTCAGCAATGAAATCTATGTCATCAGGCCCGTAGCAGCATAATGAGTGGATTCAGGTACGATGATTCTAAGTGAAATAAGTCACACAGAAAAAGAAACATCATAAGATATCACTACTACACGGAATGTAAACTTGGCTACACAGGAACTGAATTACAAAACAGAACAGGGTCTCAAATGTAGAAAACCAACTTATGCTTGCTTAAGGGGAAAGGTGAGTTGGGGTGCTGCATAAAACCAGAGATTGAAATTAGCACAGATACCGTTCCATAAGCCAAATATGTAATAGAAAAGAGCTACTCCTTGCTCAACGAAGTGGACTCAACACCCCATATTAAACGCCTAAGAATATACCTGACTAGTAAGAATCTTAAAACCTATGGATTTATATGTCTCCGAAAGAGAATCAAGCTTGTGTACAGCGGCATAAACGCAGCAGTGATAGGATTGGTGAGGATCGGTGAGCAAATGCAGACCCTTTGAAGTCATATTGCATGGTACCCATTCCATGGGTCTCAACTCTCCAGGTTTAAGGGATTCTTCCTTCAGCTAAAACATGCATGTGGAACCCAGAATATGATCCACCGTGTGATTGGGAAATGTGTTCAAAGGTGTCTCAGTTATCGTCCCCTGTTACTCGGGTGCAACATTCCAGACGCTTTACTAACACTCTCCACACTTGGAGAGTCAGTGCCTTTAACCTCCTGTTTGGCCCAGTTTGCAATTTCTGCGGAAAATGAACAGGAATAGGGAGAACCAATGAGAGACTAGCTGGAGGTGTCTGGACGGGCAAATTTAACTCTCATTTCCCACCAGGAAGAGGAATTAACCAAAGGCTCAGCGTGCCGTGCCGGAACCACACTAGGGCCTGAAACAATCCTGCGGTGTTGCGGCCAGCTCACAAGAAAGCGAGTTGAAGAAAGGAGCTCAGGGGCACTGTCATTCACAAACCTGCAGTGTTATAAATGACAGCTATCGTCCAAAAATATATTGAAGTAAGGCTGCCAAGAGGAGTTGAAAGCGGTGCAGAATTGCAGGAAACCGATTTCAGGAGGTAGACTGGAATTGCATGTAAAGCATAGGAAAAGAGGCAGAACGTCCACAATGATGCACTTGGCCAAAAAGGGCGTATGCGTTTTTTCCTGAATATATTCAGGAAAAAACGCATACGCCCTTTTTGGCCAACCAAGTAAGCTTGCAAAGGAAATCTGCACTACAATGAAGTCTCACTGCACCCCGGTCAAAAGGGCCATCTGAAAAATGTGTAAAATCCAGAAAGGCAGGACAGGCCATGGAGAACTGGGAGCCTTGTTATGCTGATGGGCGGGATGTAAATTGCCAACAGCCACTCTGGAGAAGTGTATGGTGTTTCCTGAAACATCTACAAAACAAAGCAACAGAGCCTAGGGCACTTCCACTTATGGTCCTATAGCTTATGGAAATTAAAATCAAAAACGCACAGCCACCCCAATGTTTGGGACGGCTCTGTTTACAAGAACCTCGTTTACAGTACAAGTTCAATATCACAGAAAGTGAAAAATGGATAAAGAAGTTGTGGTACTTACGTACAATGCAATATCACTCAGCAATGAAATCTATGTCATCAGGCCCGTAGCAGCATAATGAGTGGATTCAGGTACGATGATTCTAAGTGAAATAAGTCACACAGAAAAAGAAACATCATAAGATATCACTACTACACGGAATGTAAACTTGGCTACACAGGAACTGAATTACAAAACAGAACAGGGTATCAAATGTAGAAAACCAACTTATGCTTCCTTAAGGGGAAAGGTGAGTTGGGGTGCTCCATAAAACCAGAGATTGAAATTAGCACAGATACCGTTCCATAAGCCAAATATGGAATAGACAAGAGCTACTCCTTGCTCAACGAAGTGGACTCAACACACCATATTAAACGCCTAAGAATATACCTGACTAGTAAGAATCTTAAAACCTATGGATTTATATGTCTCCGAAAGAGAATCAAGCGTGTGTACAGCGGCACAAACGCAGCAGTGATAGGATTGGTGAGGATCGGCGAGCAAATGCAGACCCTTTGAAGTCATATTACATGGTACCCATTCCATGGGTCTCAACTCTCCAGGTTTAAGGGATTTTTCCTTCAGCTAAAACATGCATGTGGAACCCAGAGTATGATCCACCGTGTGATCGGGAAACGTGTTCAAAGGTGTCTCAGTTTTCGTCCCCTGGTACTCGGGTGCAACATTCCAGACGCTTTACTAACACTCTCCCCACTTGGAGAGTCAGTGCCTTTAACCTCCTGTTTGGCCCAGTTTTCAATTTCTGCGGAAAATGAACAGGAATAGGGAGAACCAATGAGAGACTAGCTGGAGGTGTCTGGACGGGCAAATTTAACTCTCATTTCCCACCAGGAAGGGGAATTAACCAAAGGCTCAGAGTGCAGTGCCGGAACCACACTAGGGCCTGAAGCAATGCTGCGGTGTTGCGGCCAGCTCACAAGAAAGCGAGTTGAAGAAAGGAGCTCAGGGGCACTGTCATTCACAAACCTGCAGAGTTATAAATGACAGCTATCGTCCAAAAATATTTTGAAGTAAGGCTGCCAAGAGGACTTGAAAGCGGGGCAGAACTGCAGGAAACCGATTTCAGGAGGTAGACTGGAATTGCATATAAAGCATAGGAAAAGAGGCAGAACGTCCACAATGATGCACTTGGCCAAAAAGGGCGTATGCGTTTTTTCCTGAATATATTCAGGAAAAAACGCATACATCTTTTTTGGCCAACCAAGCAAGCTTGCAAAAGAAATCTACACTACAATGAACTCTCACTGCCCCCCGGTCAAAAGGGCCATCTGAAAAAAGTGTAAAATCCAGAAATGCAGGACAGGCCATGGAGAACTGGGAACCTTCTTATGCTGATGGGCGGGATGTAAATTGCCAACAGCCACTCTGGAGAAGTGTATGGTGTTTCCTGAAACATCTTAAAAACAAAGCAACAGAGCCTAGGACACTTCCACTTATGGTACTATAGCTTAGGGAAATTAAAATCAAAAAGACACAGCCACCCCAAAGTTTGGGACGGCTCTGTTTACAAGAACCTCGTTTACAGTACAATTTCAATATCACAGAAAGTGAAAAATGGATAAAGAAGTTGTGGTACTTACGTACAATGCAATATCACTCAGCAATGAAATCTATGTCATCAGGCCCGTAGCAGCATGACGAGTGGATTCAGGTACGATGATTCTAAGTGAAATAAGTCACAGAGAAAAAGAAACATCATAAGATATCACTACTACACGGAATGTAAACTTGGCTACACAGGAATTGAATTACAAAACAGAACAGGGTCTCAAATGTAGAAAACCAACTTATGCTTCCTTAAGGGGAAAGGTGAGTTGGGGTGCTGCATAAAACCAGAGATTGAAATTAGCACAGATACCGTTCCATAAGCCAAATATGTAATAGAAAAGAGCTACTCCTTGCTCAACGAAGTGGACTCAACACCCCATATTAATCGCCTAAAATATACCTGACTAGTAAGAATCTTAAAACCTATGGATTTATATGTCTCCGAAAGAGAATCAAGCGTGTGTACAGCGGCATAAACGCAGCAGTGATAGGATTGGTGAGGATCGGTGAGCAAATGCAAACCCTTTGAAGTCATATTGCATGGTACCCATTCCATGGGTCTCAACTCTCCAGGTTTAAGCGATTCTTCCTTCAGCTAAAACATGCATGTGGAACCCAGATTATGATCCACCGTGTGATTAGGAAACGTGTTCAAATGTGTCTCAGTTTTCGTCCCCTGGTACTTGGGTGCAACATTCCAGACGCTTTACTAACACTCTCCCCACTTGGAGAGTCAGTGCCTTTAACCTCCTGTTTGTCCCAGTTTGCAATTTCTGCGGAAAATGAACAGGAATAGGGAGAACCAATGAGAGACTAGCTGGAGGTGTCTGGACGGGCAAATTTAACTCTCATTTCCCACCAGGAAGAGGAATTAACCAAAGGCTCAGCGTGCCGTGCCGGAACCAGATTAGGGCCTGAAGCAATCCTGCGGTGTTGCGGCCAGCTCACAAGAAAGCGAGTTGAAGAAAGGAGCTCAGGGGCACTGTAATTCACAAACCTGCAGAGTTATAAATAACAGCTATCGTCCAAAAATATACTGAAGTAAGGCTGCCAAGAGGACTTGAAAGCGGGGCAGAATTGCAGGAAACCGATTTCAGGAGGTAGATTGGAATTGCATTTAAAGCATAGGAAAAGAGGCAGAACGTCCACAATGATGCACTTGGCCAAAAAGGGCGTATGCGTTTTTTCCTGAATATATTCAGGAAAAAACGCATATGCACTTTTTGGCCAACCAAGCAAGCTTGCAAATGAAATCTGCACTACAATGAAGTCTCACTTCCCCCCGGTCAAAAGGGCCATCTGAAAAAAGTGTAAAATCCAGAAAGGCAGGACAGGCCTTGGAGAACAGGGAGCCTTGTTATGCTGATGGGCGGGATGTAAATTGCCAACAGCCACTCGGGAGAAGTGTATGGTGTTTCCTGAAACATCTAAAAAACAAAGCAACAGAGCCTAGGGCACTTCCACTTATGGTCCTATAGCTTAGGGAAATTAAAATCAAAAAGACACAGCCACCCCAAAGTTTGGGACGGCTCTGTTTACAAGAACCTCGTTTACGGTACAAGTTCAATATCGCAGAAAGTGAAAAATGGATGAAGAAGTTGTGGTACTTACGTACAATGCAATATCACTCAGCAATGACATCTATGTCATCAGGCCCGTAGCAGCATAATGAGTGCATTCAGGTATGATGATTCTAACTGAAATAAGTCACACAGAAAAAGAAACATCATAAGATATCACTAATACACCGAATGTAAACTTGGCTACACAGGAACTGGATTACAAAACAGAACAGGGTCTCAAATTTAGAAAACCAACATATGCTTGCTTAAGGGGAAAGGTGAGTTGGGGTGCTGCATAAAACCAGAGATTGAAATGAGCACAGATAAAGTTCCTTAAGCCAAATATGGAATAGACAAGAGCTACTCCTTGCTCAACGAAATGGACTCAACACCCCATATTAAACGCCTAAGAATGTACCTGACTAGTAAGTATCGTAAAACCTATGGATTGCTATGTCTCCGAAAGAGAATCAAGCGTGTGTACAGGGGCATAAACGCAGCAGTGATAGGATTGGAGAGGTTCGGTGAGCAAATGAAGACCCTTTGAAGTCATATTGCATGGTACCCATTCCACGGGTCTCAACTCTCCAGGTTTAAGGGATTCTTCCTTCAGCTAAAACATGCATGTGGAACCCAGAGTATGATCAACCGTGTGATCGGGAGACGTCTTCAAATATGTCTCCGTTCTCGTCCCCTGGTACTCGGGTGCAACATTCCAGACGCTTTACTAACACTCTCCCCACTTGGAGAGTCAGTGCCTTTAACCTCCTGTTTGGCCCAGTTTGCAATTTCTGCGGAAGATGAACAGGAATAGGGAGAACCAATGAGAGACTAGCTGGACGTGTCTGGACGGGCAAATTTAACTCTCATTTCCCACCAGGAAGAGGAATTAACCAAAGGCTCAGCGTGCGGTGCCGGAACCACACTAGGGCATGAAGCAATCCTGCGGTGTTGCGGCCAGCTCACAAGAAAGCGAGTTGAAGAAAGTAGCTCAGGGGCACTGTCATTCACAAACCTGCAGAGTTATAAATGACAGCTATCGTCCAAAAATATATTGGAGTAAGGCTGCCAAGAGGACTTGAAAGCGGGGCAGAATTGCAGGAAACCGATTTCAGGAGGTAGACTGGAATTGCATGTAAAGCATAGGAAAAGAGGCAGAACGTCCACAATGCTGCACTTGGCCAAAAAGGGCGTATGCGTTTTTTCCTGAATATATTCAGGAAAAAACGCATACGTCCTTTTTGGCCAACCAAGCAAGCTTGCAAAGGAAATCTGCACTACAATGAAGCCTCAGTGCCCCCCGGTCAAAAGGGCCATCTGAAAAAAGTGTAAAATCGACAAAGGCAGGACAGGCCATGGAGAACTGGGAGCCTTGTTATGCTGATGGGCGGGATGTAAATTGCCAACAGCCACTCTGGAGAAGTGTATGGTGTTTCCTGAAACATCTACAAAACAAAGCAACAGAGCCTAGGGCACTTCCACTTATGGTCCTATAGCTTTGGGAAATTAAAATCAAAAAGACACAGCCACCCCAAAGTTTGGGACGGCTCTGTTTACAAGAACCTCGTTTACGGTACAAGTTCAATATCACAGAAAGCGAAAAATGGATAAAGAATTTGTGGTACTTACGTACAATGCAATATCACTCAGCAATGAAATCTATGTCATCAGGCCCGTAGCAGCATAATGAGTGGATTCAGGTACGATGATTCTAAGTGAAATAAGTCACACAGAAAAAGAAACATCATAAGATATCACTACTACACGGAATGTAAACTTGGCTACACAGGAACTGAATTACAAAACAGAACAGGGTCTCAAATGTAGAAAACCAACTTATGCTTGCTTAAGGGGAAAGGTGAGTTGGGGTGCTGCATAAAACCAGAGATTGAAATTAGCACAGATACCGTTCCATAAGCCAAATATGTAATAGACAAGAGCTACTCCTTGCTCAACGAAGTGGACTCAACACCCCATATTAAACGCCTAAGAATATACCTGACTAGTAAGAATCTTAAAACCTATGGATTTATATGTCTCCGAAAGAGAATCAAGCGTGTGTACAGCGCAATAAACGCAGCAGTGAAAGGATTGGTGAGGATCGGTTAGCAAATGCAGACCCTTTGAAGTCATATTGCATGGTACCCATTCCATGGGTCTCAACTCTCCAGGTTTAAGGGATTCTTCCTTCAGCTAAAACATGCATGTGGAACCCAGAGTATGATCCACCGTGTGATCAGGAAACGTGTTCCAATGTGTCTCAGTTTTCGTCCTCCGGTACTTGGGTGCAACATTCCAGACGCTTTACTAACACTCTCCCCACTTGGAGAGTCAGTGCCTTTAACCTCCTGTTTGGCCCAGTTTGCAATTTCTGCGGAAAATGAACAGGAAAAGGGAGAACCAATGAGAGACTAGCTGGAGGTGTCTGGACGGGCAAATTTAACTCTCATTTCCCACCAGGAAGTGTAATTAACCAAAGGCTCAGAGTGCAGTGCCGGAACCACACTAGGGCCTGAAGCAATCGTGCGGTGTTGCGGCCAGCTCACAAGAAAGCAAGTTGAAGAAAGAAGCTCAGGGGCACTGTCATTCACAAACCTGCAGAGTTATAAATGACAGCTATCGTCCAAAAATATATTGAAGTAAGGCCGCCAAGAGGACTCGAAAGCGGGGCAGAATTGCAGGAAACCGATTTCAGGAGGTAGATAGGAATTGCATTTAAAGCATAGGAAAAGAGACAGAACTTGGAAAATAATGCACTTGGCAAAAAAGGGCATATGTGTTTTATCCAGAGCTCTCATAACCGAGGGGAGGAGATTCCCAGCAGGCTCCAACTGCCACCTGAGGGCTCATGTTGTCAAGGCAACGTGAGCAAGCCAGGCAGGAGTTACCTCACAGCAGAGATCCCACCTCACAGAAGGGTGAGAAACCCAGCCAACATCAGAGTCTCACCATAGTGCCCACATCACCAAGGGGATGGGAACCAGGCAGGAGTGTCTTCACACCAGTGGGGCCACATCATCGAAAGGTGAGGTACTCAGCACATGTGTCCTCAAACCAGAGGACCCACATCACTAAGGGCCTCGGAGTGAGGCAGGCAGGAGTAGCCTCACAACACTGGGCCCATAGAATAAAAAAGTGAGGAATCCAGCAGTTGGAACCTCCCAGCAGGGGACCCAGAGCACCGAGGCTATGGGATCCAGGCCAAAGTGAACTCACAGAAGAGGGCCCATTTCATGAAACTGAGCAACCCAGCCATTGGGACCTCAGAGCAGGAGGCCCACATCCCCATGGGGATATAAATCTGGTAGGAGTGTCCTCGCACCACTGAAAACGTATCAGAAAATTTTGGGAGACCAGCAGTTACAGCCTGACGCCAGAGGACCCTCATCACCAAGGGAAGGAGGCTCCCAGCAG
Source organism: Grampus griseus (assembly GCF_964374135.1). Taxonomy (NCBI): domain Eukaryota; kingdom Metazoa; phylum Chordata; class Mammalia; order Artiodactyla; family Delphinidae; genus Grampus; species Grampus griseus. The sequence continues at coordinate 201,908 of NW_028133010.1, read as the reverse complement.
GCTCCAACCGCCACCAGAGGGCTGACGTGGCCAAGGCGATGTGTGCCAACCAGGCACGAATGACCTCACAGCAGAGGGCCCACCTCAGAGAAGTGTGACGAACCCAGTCAGGATCAGACTCGCACCAGAGGGCCCACATCACCAAATGGATTGGAACCAGGCAGGAGTGTCCTCACATGAGTAGGGCCACATCATCTAAAGGTGAGGAACCCAGAACACGTGGCTTCAAACCATAGGAGACGCATCACCAAGGGGCTGGGGGTGAGGCAGGCAGGAGGAGCCTCACAACAGAGGGCCCAAAAATAAGGAAGGTGAGGAATCCAGCAGTTGCAACCTCCCAGCAGGCGGCCCAGAGCACAGAGGCTAGGGGATCCAGGCCAGAGTGAACTAACACCAGACAGCCCACATCATGAAACTGTGAGCAACCCAGACATTGGGACCTCAGAGCAGAAGGCCCACATCCCCATGGTGATGGGAACATGACAGGAGTGTCCTGGCATCACTGGGCTCACATCAGAAAACGTGGGGTGCTCAGAAGTTAGGGCCTGACGCTAGAGGGCACTCATCACCGAGGGGAGGAGGCTCCCAGCAGGCTCCAGCTGCCACCAGAGGGCCAACGTCACCAAGGCGATGTGTGCCAGCCCGGCAGGAGTGACCTCACAGCAGAGGCCCCACCTCACAGAAGGGTGAGGAACACAGCCAGGATCAGACTCTCACCAGAGGGCCCACATCACCAAGGGGAAGGGAATCAGGCAGGAGTGTCCCCACATCAGTGGGACAACATCATCGAAAGGTGAGGATCCCAGCACATGTAGCCTCAAACCAGAGGAACCACATCACCAAGGGGTTCGGAATGAGGCTGGCAGGACCGGCCTCACAACACAGGGTCCATAGAATATAAAAGTTGAGGAATCCAGCAGTTGGAACCTCCCAGCAAGCGGCCCAGAGCACCGAGGCTATGGGATCCAGGCCGCAGTGAACTCACAGCAGAGGGCCCACATCATGAACCTGTGAGCAGCCCAGCCGTTGGGACCTCAGAACAGAAGGCCCACATCCCCATTGGGATGGGAACCTGGCAGGAGTGGCTTCGCACCACTTAGCACATATCAGAAAATGTTAGGAGCCCAGCAGTTAGGGTCTGACGCCAGGGGGCCCTCATAACTGAGGGGAGGAGACTCCCAGCAGGTTCCAACTGCCAACAGAGGGCCCACGTCTACAAGGTGGCATGCGCCAGCCAGGCAGTAGTGACCTCACAACAGAGGGCCTATCTCACAGAAGGGTGAGGAACCGAGGTAGGATGAGACTCTTGCCAGAGGGCCCACAACACCAAGGGGATGGGAACCAGTCAGGACTGTCCTCTCACCAGTGGGGCCACATCATCGAAAGGTGAGGAACCCAGCACATGCAGCCTCATATCAGAGGACATACATCACAAAGGGGATGGGAGTGAGGCAGGTAGGAGTAGCCTAAAAACAGAGGGCCCAAAGAATAAAAAAGGTGAGGAATCCAGCATTTGGAACCTCCCAGCAGGCGGCCGAGAGCACAGAAGCTATGGGATGCAGGCAGCAGTGAACTAACAGCAGAGAGCCCACATCATGAAACTGTGAGCAACCCAGGCGTTGGGACCTCAGAGCAGAAAGCCCACATCCCCATGGGGATGGGAACCTGACAGGAGTGTCCTGGCATCACTGGGCTCACATCAGAAAACGTGGGGAGCCCAGCAGTTAGGGCCTGATGCTAGAGGGCTGTCATCACCGAGGGCAGGAGGCTCCCAGCAGGTTCCATGTGCCAACAGAGGGCCCACGTCACCAAGGTGATGTGTGCAAGTCAGGTAGGATTGACCTCACAGCAGAGGGCCTACCTCACAGAAGAGTGAGGAACCCAGCCAGGATAAGACTGTCACCAGAAGGCCCACATCACCAAGGGGATGGGAACCAGGCAGGAGTGTCCTCACACCAGTGGGGCCACATCATTGAAAGTTGCGGAACCCAGCATATGTGGCCTCAAACCAGAGGACCCACATCACAAAGGGGATGCGAGTGAGGCAGGCAGGAGGAGCATCGCAACACAGGCCCCATAGAATACAAAAGTTGAGGAATCGAGCAGTTGGAACCTTCCAGCAGGCGGCCCAGAGCACAGAGGCTATGGCATCCAGGCCAGAGTGAACTAACAGCAGAGAGCCCACATCATGAAACTGTGAACAACCCAGCCGTTGGGACCTCAGAACAGAAGGCCCACATCCCAATGGGTATGTGAACCTGGATGGAGTGTCTTCGAACCACTGGGCGCACATCACAAAATGTGGGGAGCCCAGCCGTTAGGGCCTGATGCCAGAGGGCCCTCATCACCGAGGGGAGGAGGCTCCCAGCAGGCTCCAAGTGCCACCAGAGGGCTCATGTCCACAAGGCGAGGTGAGCAAGCCAGGGAGGAGTGACCTCACAGCAGACGGCCCACCTCACAGATGGGTGAAGAACCCAGCCAGGATCAGACTCTCAACAGAGGGCCCACATCACCAAGGGGATGCGAACCAGGCAGGAGTCTCCTAAGACCATTGGTCCCACATCATCGAAAGGTGAGGAACCCAGCACATGTGGCCTCAAACCAGAGGACACACATCACGAAGGGACTGGGAGTGAGGCAGGCAGGAGGATCCTCACAACAGAGGGCCTAAAAATTAAAAAAGTGAGGAATCCAGCAGTTGGAACCTTCCAGCAGGCGGCCAAGAGCACAGAGGCTATGGGATCCAGGCCACAGTGAACTAACACCAGAGAGCCCACATCATGAAACTGTGATCAACCCAGCCGTTGGAACGTCAGAGCAGAAGGCCCACATCCCCATGGAGATGGGAACCTAAGAGGAGTGCCCGAGCATCACTGGGCTCACTAAGAAAAGTTGGGGAGCCCAGCAGTTAGGGCTTGACATCAGAGGGCCCTCATCACAGAGGTGAGGAGGCTCCCAGCAGGGTCCAAGTGCCACCAGAGGGCTCATGTCAACAAGGCGAGGTGAGCAAGCCAGGCAAGAGTTACCTGATAGTAGAGGGCCCACCTCACAGATGGTTGAGGAACCCAGCCAGGATCAGACTCTCACCAGAGGGCCCACATCACAAAGGGGATGGGAACCAGTCAGGATTATCCTCACACCAGTGGGGCCTCATCATCTTAACGTGAGGAACCCAGCACATGTGTCCTCAAACCAGAGGACCCACATCACAAAGGGCCTTGGAGTGAGGCAGGCAGGAGTAGCCTCACAACACAGGACACATAATATAAAATACGTGAGGATTCCAGCATTTAGACCTTCCAGCAGGCAGCTCAGAACACCGAGGCTATGGGATCCAGGCCACAGTGAACTCACAGCAGAGGGCCAACATCATAAAACTGTGAGCAACCCAGGCGTTGGGACCACAGAGCAGAAGGCCCACATCCCCATGGGAATGGGAATCTGGCTGGAGTGTCCTCGCACCACTGGGCGCACATCAGAAAATGTGGGGAGCCCACCATTTAGGGCCTGACGCCAGAGGGCCGTCATCACTGAGAGGAGGAGGCACCCTGCACGCTCCAACTGCCACCAGAGGGCTCACGTCTCCAAGGTGACGTGTGCCAGCCAGTCAGGAGTGACCTCACAGCAGAGGGCCTACCTCACAGAACGTTGAGGAACCCAGCCAGGATTAGACTCTGGCCAGAGGGCCCACCTCACCAAGGGGATGGTAACCAGGCAGGAGTGTCCTCACACGAGTGGGGCCACATCATCGAAAGGTGAGGAACGCAGCACATGTGGCCTCAAGCTATAGGACAGTCATCACCAAGGGGCTGGCAGCGAGGCAGGCAGGAGGAGCCTCACAACAGAGGGCACATAGAATAAAAAAGTTGAGGAATCCAGCAGTTGGAACCTCCCAGCAGGCGGCTCAGAGCACCGATGATAAGGGATCCTTGCCGGAGTGAACTCACAGCAGAGGGCCCACATCATGGTACTGTGAGCAAGCCAGCCGTTTTGACCTCAGAGCAGAAGGCCCATATCCCCATGGGGATGCGAACCTGGCAAGAGTGTCCTCACTCACTTGGCGCACATCAGAAAATGTGGGGAGCCCAGCAGTTATGGCCTAAGGCAAGAGGGCCCTCATCACCGAGGGGAGGAGGATCCCAGCACACTCCAACTGCCACCAGAGGGCCCACGTCGCCAAGGTGACTTGTGCCAGACAGGCATGATTGACCTCACAGCAGAGGGCCCACCTCACAGAAGGGTGAGGAACCCAGCCAGGATCAGACTCTCACCTGAGGGCCCACATCAGCAAGGGGATGGGAACCAGTCAGGACTGTCTTCCCTCCAGTGGGGCCACATCATTGAAAGGTGCGGAACCCAGCACATGTGGCCTCAAATCAGAGGACACATATCACAAAGGGAATGGGAGTGAGGCAGGCAGGAGTAGCCTAAAAACAGAGGGCCCAAAGAATAAGAAAGGTGAGGAATCCAGCAGTTGGAACCTCCCAGCAGGCAGCCGAGAGCACAGAAGCTATGGGATGCAGGCAGGAGTGAACTAACAGCAGAGAGCCCACATCATGAAACTGTGAGCAACCCAGGCGTTGGGACCTCAGAGCAGAAGGCCCACATCCCAATGGGGATGTGAACCTGGATGGAGTGTCCTCGCACCACTGGGTCGCACATCACGAAATGTGGGGAGCACAGCTCTTAGGGCCTGACGCCAGAGGGCCCTCATCACCGAGGGGAGGAGGCTCCCAGCAGGCTCCAAGTGCCACCAGAGGGCTCATGTCCACAAGGCGAGGTGAGCAAGCCAGGGAGGAGTGACCTCACAGCAGACGGCCCACCTCACAGATGGGTGAAGAACCCAGCCAGGATCAGACTCTCAACAGAGGGCCCACATCACCAAGGGGATGTGAACCAGGCAGGAGTCTCCTAAGACCATTGGTCCCACATCATCGAAAGGTGAGGAACCCAGCACATGTGGCCTCAAACCAGAGGACACACATCACGAAGGGACTGGGAGTGAGGCAGGCAGGAGGATCCTCACAACAGAGGGCCTAAAAAATTAAAAAAGTGAGGAATCCAGCAGTTGGAACCTTCCAGCAGGCGGCCAAGAACACAGAGGCTATGGGATCCAGGCCACAGTGAACTAACACCAGAGAGCACACATCATGAAACTGTGATCAACCCAGCCGTTGGAACGTCAGAGCAGAAGGCCCACATCCCCATGGAGATGGGAACCTAAGAGGAGTGCCCGAGCATCACTGGGCTCACTAAGAAAAGTTGGGGAGCCCAGCAGTTAGGGCCTGACGTCAGAGGGCCCTCATCACCGGGGGGCGGAGATTCCCAGCACGCTCCAACTGCCACCACACAGCTGACTTCACCAAGGCATTGTGTGCCAGCCATGCAGGAGTGACCTATCAGCAGAGGGTCTCCCTCACAGAAGGCTGAGGAACACAGCCAGGAACAGACTCTCACCAGGGGGTCCGCATAACCACGTGGATGAGAAGCAGGCAGGAGTGTCCCCACACTAGTGGGGCCACATCATCGAAAGGTGAGGAACCCAGCAAAGGTGGCCACAAACCAGAGGACCCACATCACCAGGGGGTTGAGAGTGAGGTAGGTGTCTGGACAGGCATATTTAACACTCATTTCCCACCAGGAAGAGGAATTAACCAAAGGCTCAGCGTGCCATGCCGGAACCACACTAGGGCCTGAAGCAATCCTGCGGTGTTGCGGCCAGCTCACAAGAAAGCGAGTTGAAGAAAGGAGCTCAGGGGCACTGTCATTCACAAACCTGCAGAGTTATAAATGACAGCTATCGTCCAAAAATATATTGAAGTAAGGCTGCCAAGAGGACTTGAAAGCGGGGCAGAATTGCAGGAAACCGATTTCAGGAGGTAGACTGGAATTGCATGTAAAGCATAGGAAAAGAGGCAGAACGTCCACAATGATGCACTTGGCCAAAAAGGGCGTATGCGTTTTTTCCTGAATATATTCAGGAAAAAACGCATACGCCCTTTTTGGCCAACCAAGTAAGCTTGCAAAGGAAATCTGCACTACAATGAAGTCTCACTGCCACCCGGTCAAAAGGGCCATCTGAAAAAAGTGTAAAATCCAGAAAGGCAGGACAGGCCATGGAGAACTGGGAGCCTTGTTATGCTGATGGGCGGGATGTAAATTGCCAACAGCCACTCTGGAGAAGTGTATGGTGTTTCCTGAAACATCTAAAAAACAAAGCAACAGAGCCTAGGGCACTTCCACTTATGGTCCTATAGCTTAGGGAAATTAAAATCAAAAACACACAGCCACCCCAATGTTTGGGACGGTTCTGTTTACAAGAACCTCGTTTACGGTACAAGTTCAATATCACAGAAAGTGAAAAATGGATAAAGAAGTTGTGGTACTTACGTACAATGCAATATCACTCAGCAATGAAATCTATGTCATCAGGCCCGTAGCAGCATAATAAGTGGATTCAGGTACGATGATTCTAAGTAAAATAAGTCACACAGAAAAAGAAACATCATAAGATATCACTACTACACGGAATGTAAACTTGGCTACACAGGAACTGAATAACAAAACAGAACAGGGTCTCAAATGTAGAAAACCAACTTATGCTTCCTTAAGGGGAAAGGTGAGTTGGGGTGCTGCATAAAACCAGAGATTGAAATTAGCACAGATAACGTTCCATAAGCCAAATATGGAATAGACAAGAGCTACTCCTTGCTCAACGAAGTGGACTCAACACACCATATTAAACGCCTAAGAATATACCTGACTAGTAAGAATCTTAAAACCTATGGATTTATATGTCTCCGAAAGAGAATCAAGCATGTGTACAGGGGCATAAACACAGCAGTGATAGGATTGGAGAGTTTCGCTGAGCAAGTGAGGACCCCTTGAAGTCATATTGCATGGTACCCATTCCACGGGTCTCAACTCTCCAGGTTTAAGGGATTCTTCCTTCAGCTAAAACATGCATGTGGAACCCAGAGTATGATCAACCATGTGATCGGGAAACGTCTTCAAATATGTCTCCGTTCTCGTCCCCTGGTACTCGGGTGCAACATTCCAGACACTTTACTAACACTCTCCCGACTTGGAGAGTCAGTGCCTTTAACCTCCTGTTTGGCCCAGTTTGCAATTTCTGCGGAAGATGAACAGGAATAGGGAGAACCAATGAGAGACTAGCTGGAGGTGTCTGGACGGGCAAATTTAACTCTCATTTCCCACCAGGAAGAGGAATTAACCAAAGGCTCAGCGTGCCGTGCCGGAACCAGATTAGGGCCTGAAGCAATCCTGCGGTGTTGCGGCCAGCTCACAAGAAAGCGAGTTGAAGAAAGGAGCTCAGGGGCACTGTAATTCACAAACCTGCAGAGTTATAAATGACAGCTATCGTCCAAAAATATACTGAAGTAACGCTGCCAAGAGGACTTGAAAGCGGGGCAGAATTGCAGGAAACCGATTTCAGGAGGTAGACTGGAATTGCATGTAAAGCATAGGAAAAGAGGCAGAACGTCCACAATGATGCACTTGGCCAAAAAGGGCGTATGCGTTTTTTCCTGAATATATTCAGGAAAAAACGCATACGCCCTTTTTGGCCAACCAAGCAAGCTTGCAAAGGAAATCTGCACTACAATGAAGTCTCACTGCCACCCGGTCAAAAGGGCCATCTGAAAAAAGTGTAAAATCCAGAAAGGCAGGACAGGCCTTGGAGAACAGGGAGCCTTGTTATGCTGATGGGCGGGATGTAAATTGCCAACAGCCACTCGGGAGAAGTGTATGGTGTTTCCTGAAACATCTACAAAACAAAGCAACAGAGCCTAGGGCACTTCCACTTATGGTCCTATAGCTTAGGGCAATGAAAATCAAAAAGACACAGCCACCCCAAAGTTTGGGACGGCTCTGTTTACAAGAACCTCGTTTACGGTACAAGTTCAATATCGCAGAAAGTGAAAAATGGATGAAGAAGTTGTGGTACTTACGTACAATACAATATCACTCAGCAATGACATCTATGTCATCAGGCCCATAGCAGCATAATGAGTGGATTCAGGTATGATGATTCTAACTGAAATAAGTCACACAGAAAAAGAAACATCATAAGATATCACTAATACACGGAATGTAAACTTGGCTACACAGGAACTGGATTACAAAACAGAACAGGATCTCAAATTTAGAAAACCAACATATGCTTGCTTAAGGGGAAAGGTGAGTTGGGGTGCTGCATAAAACCAGAGATTGAAATGAGCACAGATAATGTTCCTTAAGCCAAATATGGAATAGACAAGAGCTACTCCTTGCTCAACGAAATGGACTCAACACCCCATATTAAACGCCTAAGAATGTACCTGACTAGTAAGTATCGTAAAACCTATGGATTGCTATGTCTCCGAAACAGAATCAAGCGTGTGAACAGGGGCATAAACGCAGCAGTGATAGGATTGGAGAGGTTCGGTGAGCAAATGAAGACCCTTTGAAGTCATATTGCATGGTACCCATTCCACAGGTCTCAACTCTCCAGGTTTAAGGGATTCTTCCTTCAGCTAAAACATGCATGTGGAACCCAGAGTATGATCAACCGTGTGATCGGGAGACGTCTTCAAATATGTCTCCGTTCTCGTCCCCTGGTACTCGGGTGCAACATTCCAGACGCTTTGCTAACACTCTCCCGACTTGGAGAGTCAGTGCCTTTAACCTCCTGTTTGGCCCAGTTTGCAATTTCTGCGGAAGATGAACAGGAATAGGGAGAACCAATGAGAGACTAGCTGGAGGTGTCTGGACGGGCAAATTTAACTCTCATTTCCCACCAGGAAGAGGAATTAACCAAAGGCTCAGCGTGCCGTGCCGGAACCAGATTAGGGCCTGAAGCAATCCTGCGGTGTTGCGGCCAGCTCACAAGAAAGCGAGTTGAAGAAAGGAGCTCAGGGGCACTGTAATTCACAAACCTGCAGAGTTATAAATGACAGCTATCGTCCAAAAATATACTGAAGTAAGGCTGCCAAGAGGACTTGAAAGCGGGGCAGAATTGCAGGAAACCGATTTCAGGAGGTACATTGGAATTGCATTTAAAGCATAGGAAAAGAGGCAGAACGTCCACAATGATGCACTTGGCCAAAAAGGACGTATGAGTTTTTTCCTGAATATATTCAGGAAAAAACGCATACGCCCTTTCTGGCCAACCAAGCAAGCTTGCAAAGGAAATCTGCACTACAATGAAATCTCACTTCCCCCCGGTCAAAAGGGCCATCTGAAAAAAGTGTAAAATCCAAAAAGTCAGGACAGGCCATGGAGAACTGGGAGACTGTTATGCTGATGGGCGGGATGTAAATTGCCAACAGCCACTCTGGAGAAGTGTATGGTGTTTCCTGAAACATCTACAAAACAAAGCAACAGAGCCTAGGGCACTTCCACTTATGGTCCTATAGCTTAGGGAAATGAAAATCAAAAAGACACAGCCACCCCAAAGTTTGGGACGGCTCTGTTTACAAGAACCTCGTTTACGGTACAAGTTCAATATCGCAGAAAGTGAAAAATGGATAAAGAAGTTGTGGTACTTACGTACAATGCAATATCACTCAGCAATGACATCTATGTCATCAGGCCCGTAGCAGCATAATGAGTGGATTCAGGTATGATGATTCTAACTGAAATAAGTCACACAGAAAAAGAAACATCATAAGATATCACTAATACATGGAATGTAAACTTGGCTACACAGGAACTGGATTACAAAACAGAACAGGGTCTCAAATTTAGAAAACCAACATATGCTTGCTTAAGGGGAAAGGTGAGTTGGGGTGCTGCATAAAACCAGAGATTGAAATGAGCACAGATAAAGTTCCTTAAGCCAAATATGGAATAGACAAGAGCTACTCCTTGTTCAACGAAATGGACTCAACACCCCATATTAAACGCCTAAGAATGTACCTGACTAGTAAGTATCTTAAAACCTATGGATTGCTATGTCTCCGAAAGAGAATCAAACGTGTGTACAGGGGCAGAAACACAGCAGTGATAGGATTGGATAGGTTCAGTGAGCAAATGAGGACCCTTTGAAATCATATTGCATGGTACCCATTCCACGGGTCTCAACTCTCCAGGTTTAAGGGATTCTTCCTTCAGCTAAAACATGCATGTGGAACCAAGAGTATGATCAACCATGTGATCGGGAGACGTGTTCAAATATGTCTCCGTTCCCGTCCCCTGGTACTTGGGTGCAACATTCCAGACGCTTTACTAACACTCTCCCGACTTGGAGAGTCAGTGCCTTTAACCTCTTGTTTGTCACAGTTTGCAATTTCTGCGGAAGATGAACAAGAATATGGAGAACCAATGAGAGATCAGCTGGAGGTGTCTGGACGGGGAAATTTAACTCTCATTTCCCACCAGGAAGAGGAATTAACCAAAGGCTCAGCGTGCCGTGCCGGAACCAGATTAGGGCCTGAAGCAATCATGCAGTGTTGCGGCCAGCTCACAGGAAAGCGAGTTAAAGAAAGGAGCTCAGGGGCACTGTAATTCACAAACCTGCAGAGTTATAAATGACAGCTATCGTCCAAAAATATACTGAAGTAAGGCTGCCAAGAGGACTTGAAAGCAGGCCAGAATTGCAGGAAACCGATTTCAGGAGGTAGACTGGAATTGCATGTAAAGCATAGGAAAAGAGGCAGAACGTCCACAGTGATGCACTTGGCCAAAAAGACCGTATGCGTTTTTACCTGAATATATTCAGGAAAAAACGCATACGCCCTTTTTGGCCAACCAAGCAAGCTTGCAAAGGAAATCTGCACTACAATGAAGTCTCACTGCCCCCCGGTCAAAAGGGCCATCTGAAAAAAGTGTAAAATCCAGAAAGGCAGGACAGGCCATGGAGAACTGGGAGCCTTGTTATGCTGATGGGCGGGATGTAAATTGCCAACAGCCACTCTGGAGAAGTGTATGGTGTTTCCTGAAACATCTACAAAACAAAGCAACAGAGCCTAGGGCACTTCCACTTATGGTCCTATAGCTTAGGGCAATGAAAATCAAAAAGACACAGCCACCCCAAAGTTTGGGACGGCTCTGTTTACAAGAACCTCGTTTACGGTACAAGTTCAATATCGCAGAAAGTGAAAAATGGATGAAGAAGTTGTGGTACTTACGTACAATACAATATCACTCAGCAATGACATCTATGTCATCAGGCCCATAGCAGCATAATGAGTGGATTCAGGTATGATGATTCTAACTGAAATAAGTCACACAGAAAAAGAAACATCATAAGATATCACTAATACACGGAATGTAAACTTGGCTACACAGGAACTGGATTACAAAACAGAACAGGATCTCAAATTTAGAAAACCAACATATGCTTGCTTAAGGGGAAAGGTGAGTTGGGGTGCTGCATAAAACCAGAGATTGAAATGAGCACAGATAATGTTCCTTAAGCCAAATATGGAATAGACAAGAGCTACTCCTTGCTCAACGAAATGGACTCAACACCCCATATTAAACGCCTAAGAATGTACCTGACTAGTAAGTATCGTAAAACCTATGGATTGCTATGTCTCCGAAACAGAATCAAGCGTGTGAACAGGGGCATAAACGCAGCAGTGATAGGATTGGAGAGGTTCGGTGAGCAAATGAAGACCCTTTGAAGTCATATTGCATGGTACCCATTCCACAGGTCTCAACTCTCCAGGTTTAAGGGATTCTTCCTTCAGCTAAAACATGCATGTGGAACCCAGAGTATGATCAACCGTGTGATCGGGAGACGTCTTCAAATATGTCTCCGTTCTCGTCCCCTGGTACTCGGGTGCAACATTCCAGACGCTTTGCTAACACTCTCCCGACTTGGAGAGTCAGTGCCTTTAACCTCCTGTTTGGCCCAGTTTGCAATTTCTGCGGAAGATGAACAGGAATAGGGAGAACCAATGAGAGACTAGCTGGAGGTGTCTGGACGGGCAAATTTAACTCTCATTTCCCACCAGGAAGAGGAATTAACCAAAGGCTCAGCGTGCCGTGCCGGAACCAGATTAGGGCCTGAAGCAATCCTGCGGTGTTGCGGCCAGCTCACAAGAAAGCGAGTTGAAGAAAGGAGCTCAGGGGCACTGTAATTCACAAACCTGCAGAGTTATAAATGACAGCTATCGTCCAAAAATATACTGAAGTAAGGCTGCCAAGAGGACTTGAAAGCGGGGCAGAATTGCAGGAAACCGATTTCAGGAGGTACATTGGAATTGCATTTAAAGCATAGGAAAAGAGGCAGAACGTCCACAATGATGCACTTGGCCAAAAAGGACGTATGAGTTTTTTCCTGAATATATTCAGGAAAAAACGCATACGCCCTTTCTGGCCAACCAAGCAAGCTTGCAAAGGAAATCTGCACTACAATGAAATCTCACTTCCCCCCGGTCAAAAGGGCCATCTGAAAAAAGTGTAAAATCCAAAAAGTCAGGACAGGCCATGGAGAACTGGGAGACTGTTATGCTGATGGGCGGGATGTAAATTGCCAACAGCCACTCTGGAGAAGTGTATGGTGTTTCCTGAAACATCTACAAAACAAAGCAACAGAGCCTAGGGCACTTCCACTTATGGTCCTATAGCTTAGGGAAATGAAAATCAAAAAGACACAGCCACCCCAAAGTTTGGGACGGCTCTGTTTACAAGAACCTCGTTTACGGTACAAGTTCAATATCGCAGAAAGTGAAAAATGGATAAAGAAGTTGTGGTACTTACGTACAATGCAATATCACTCAGCAATGACATCTATGTCATCAGGCCCGTAGCAGCATAATGAGTGGATTCAGGTATGATGATTCTAACTGAAATAAGTCACACAGAAAAAGAAACATCATAAGATATCACTAATACATGGAATGTAAACTTGGCTACACAGGAACTGGATTACAAAACAGAACAGGGTCTCAAATTTAGAAAACCAACATATGCTTGCTTAAGGGGAAAGGTGAGTTGGGGTGCTGCATAAAACCAGAGATTGAAATGAGCACAGATAAAGTTCCTTAAGCCAAATATGGAATAGACAAGAGCTACTCCTTGTTCAACGAAATGGACTCAACACCCCATATTAAACGCCTAAGAATGTACCTGACTAGTAAGTATCTTAAAACCTATGGATTGCTATGTCTCCGAAAGAGAATCAAGCGTGTGTACAGGGGCAGAAACACAGCAGTGATAGGATTGGATAGGTTCAGTGAGCAAATGAGGACCCTTTGAAATCATATTGCATGGTACCCATTCCACGGGTCTCAACTCTCCAGGTTTAAGGGATTCTTCCTTCAGCTAAAACATGCATGTGGAACCAAGAGTATGATCAACCATGTGATCGGGAGACGTGTTCAAATATGTCTCCGTTCCCGTCCCCTGGTACTTGGGTGCAACATTCCAGACGCTTTACTAACACTCTCCCGACTTGGAGAGTCAGTGCCTTTAACCTCTTGTTTGTCACAGTTTGCAATTTCTGCGGAAGATGAACAAGAATATGGAGAACCAATGAGAGATCAGCTGGAGGTGTCTGGACGGGGAAATTTAACTCTCATTTCCCACCAGGAAGAGGAATTAACCAAAGGCTCAGCGTGCCGTGCCGGAACCAGATTAGGGCCTGAAGCAATCATGCAGTGTTGCGGCCAGCTCACAGGAAAGCGAGTTAAAGAAAGGAGCTCAGGGGCACTGTAATTCACAAACCTGCAGAGTTATAAATGACAGCTATCGTCCAAAAATATACTGAAGTAAGGCTGCCAAGAGGACTTGAAAGCAGGCCAGAATTGCAGGAAACCGATTTCAGGAGGTAGACTGGAATTGCATGTAAAGCATAGGAAAAGAGGCAGAACGTCCACAGTGATGCACTTGGCCAAAAAGACCGTATGCGTTTTTACCTGAATATATTCAGGAAAAAACGCATACGCCCTTTTTGGCCAACCAAGCAAGCTTGCAAAGGAAATCTGCACTACAATGAAGTCTCACTGCCCCCCGGTCAAAAGGGCCATCTGAAAAAAGTGTAAAATCCAGAAAGGCAGGACAGGCCATGGAGAACTGGGAGCCTTGTTATGCTGATGGGCGGGATGTAAATTGCCAACAGCCACTCTGGAGAAGTGTATGGTGTTTCCTGAAACATCTACAAAACAAAGCAACAGAGCCTAGGGCACTTCCACTTATGGTCCTATAGCTTAGGGCAATGAAAATCAAAAAGACACAGCCACCCCAAAGTTTGGGACGGCTCTGTTTACAAGAACCTCGTTTACGGTACAAGTTCAATATCGCAGAAAGTGAAAAATGGATGAAGAAGTTGTGGTACTTACGTACAATACAATATCACTCAGCAATGACATCTATGTCATCAGGCCCATAGCAGCATAATGAGTGGATTCAGGTATGATGATTCTAACTGAAATAAGTCACACAGAAAAAGAAACATCATAAGATATCACTAATACACGGAATGTAAACTTGGCTACACAGGAACTGGATTACAAAACAGAACAGGATCTCAAATTTAGAAAACCAACATATGCTTGCTTAAGGGGAAAGGTGAGTTGGGGTGCTGCATAAAACCAGAGATTGAAATGAGCACAGATAATGTTCCTTAAGCCAAATATGGAATAGACAAGAGCTACTCCTTGCTCAACGAAATGGACTCAACACCCCATATTAAACGCCTAAGAATGTACCTGACTAGTAAGTATCGTAAAACCTATGGATTGCTATGTCTCCGAAACAGAATCAAGCGTGTGAACAGGGGCATAAACGCAGCAGTGATAGGATTGGAGAGGTTCGGTGAGCAAATGAAGACCCTTTGAAGTCATATTGCATGGTACCCATTCCACAGGTCTCAACTCTCCAGGTTTAAGGGATTCTTCCTTCAGCTAAAACATGCATGTGGAACCCAGAGTATGATCAACCGTGTGATCGGGAGACGTCTTCAAATATGTCTCCGTTCTCGTCCCCTGGTACTCGGGTACAACATTCCAGACGCTTTGCTAACACTCTCCCGACTTGGAGAGTCAGTGCCTTTAACCTCCTGTTTGGCCCAGTTTGCAATTTCTGCGGAAGATGAACAGGAATAGGGAGAACCAATGAGAGACTAGCTGGAGGTGTCTGGACGGGCAAATTTAACTCTCATTTCCCACCAGGAAGAGGAATTAACCAAAGGCTCAGCGTGCCGTGCCGGAACCAGATTAGGGCCTGAAGCAATCCTGCGGTGTTGCGGCCAGCTCACAAGAAAGCGAGTTGAAGAAAGGAGCTCAGGGGCACTGTAATACACAAACCTGCAGAGTTATAAATGACAGCTATCGTCCAAAAATATACTGAAGTAAGGCTGCCAAGAGGACTTGAAAGCGGGCCAGAATTGCAGGAAACCGATTTCAGGAGGTACATTGGAATTGCATTTAAAGCATAGGAAAAGAGGCAGAACGTCCACAATGATGCACTTGGCCAAAAAGGACGTATGAGTTTTTTCCTGAATATATTCAGGAAAAAACGCATACGCCCTTTCTGGCCAACCAAGCAAGCTTGCAAAGGAAATCTGCACTACAATGAAATCTCACTTCCCCCCGGTCAAAAGGGCCATCTGAAAAAAGTGTAAAATCCAAAAAGTCAGGACAGGCCATGGAGAACTGGGAGACTGTTATGCTGATGGGCGGGATGTAAATTGCCAACAGCCACTCTGGAGAAGTGTATGGTGTTTCCTGAAACATCTACAAAACAAAGCAACAGAGCCTAGGGCACTTCCACTTATGGTCCTATAGCTTAGGGAAATGAAAATCAAAAAGACACAGCCACCCCAAAGTTTGGGACGGCTCTGTTTACAAGAACCTCGTTTACGGTACAAGTTCAATATCGCAGAAAGTGAAAAATGGATAAAGAAGTTGTGGTACTTACGTACAATGCAATATCACTCAGCAATGACATCTATGTCATCAGGCCCGTAGCAGCATAATGAGTGGATTCAGGTATGATGATTCTAACTGAAATAAGTCACACAGAAAAAGAAACATCATAAGATATCACTAATACATGGAATGTAAACTTGGCTACACAGGAACTGGATTACAAAACAGAACAGGGTCTCAAATTTAGAAAACCAACATATGCTTGCTTAAGGGGAAAGGTGAGTTGGGGTGCTGCATAAAACCAGAGATTGAAATGAGCACAGATAAAGTTCCTTAAGCCAAATATGGAATAGACAAGAGCTACTCCTTGTTCAACGAAATGGACTCAACACCCCATATTAAACGCCTAAGAATGTACCTGACTAGTAAGTATCTTAAAACCTATGGATTGCTATGTCTCCGAAAGAGAATCAAGCGTGTGTACAGGGGCAGAAACACAGCAGTGATAGGATTGGATAGGTTCAGTGAGCAAATGAGGACCCTTTGAAATCATATTGCATGGTACCCATTCCACGGGTCTCAACTCTCCAGGTTTAAGGGATTCTTCCTTCAGCTAAAACATGCATGTGGAACCAAGAGTATGATCAACCATGTGATCGGGAGACGTGTTCAAATATGTCTCCGTTCCCGTCCCCTGGTACTTGGGTGCAACATTCCAGACGCTTTACTAACACTCTCCCGACTTGGAGAGTCAGTGCCTTTAACCTCCTGTTTGTCACAGTTTGCAATTTCTGCGGAAGATGAACAAGAATATGGAGAACCAATGAGAGATCAGCTGGAGGTGTCTGGACGGGGAAATTTAACTCTCATTTCCCACCAGGAAGAGGAATTAACCAAAGGCTCAGCGTGCCGTGCCGGAACCAGATTAGGGCCTGAAGCAATCATGCAGTGTTGCGGCCAGCTCACAGGAAAGCGAGTTAAAGAAAGGAGCTCAGGGGCACTGTAATTCACAAACCTGCAGAGTTATAAATGACAGCTATCGTCCAAAAATATACTGAAGTAAGGCTGCCAAGAGGACTTGAAAGCAGGCCAGAATTGCAGGAAACCGATTTCAGGAGGTAGACTGGAATTGCATGTAAAGCATAGGAAAAGAGGCAGAACGTCCACAGTGATGCACTTGGCCAAAAAGACCGTATGCGTTTTTACCTGAATATATTCAGGAAAAAACGCATACGCCCTTTTTGGCCAACCAAGCAAGCTTGCAAAGGAAATCTGCACTACAATGAAGTCTCACTGCCCCCCGGTCAAAAGGGCCATCTGAAAAAAGTGTAAAATCCAGAAAGGCAGGACAGGCCATGGAGAACTGGGAGCCTTGTTATGCTGATGGGCGGGATGTAAATTGCCAACAGCCACTCTGGAGAAGTGTATGGTGTTTCCTGAAACATCTAAAAAACAAAGCAACAGAGCCTAGGGCACTTCCACTTATGGTCCTATAGCTTAGGGAAATTAAAATCAAAAAGACACAGCCACCCCAAAGTTTGGGACAGCTCTGTTTACAAGAACCTGGTTTACGGTACAAATTCAATATCACAGAAAGCGAAAAATGGATAAAGAAGTTGTGGTACTTACGTACAATGCAATATCACTCAGCAATGAGATCTATGTCATCAGGCCCATAGCAGCATAATGAGTGGATTCAGGTACGATGATTCTAAGTGAAATAAGTCACACAGAAAAAGAAACATCATAAGATATCACTACTACACGGAATGTAAACTTGGCTACACAGGAACTGAATTACAAAACAGAACAGGGTCTCAAATGTAGAAAACCAACTTATGCTTGCTTAAGGGGAAAGGTGAGTTGGGGTGCTGCATAAAACCACAGATTGAAATTAGCACAGATACCGTTCCATAAGCCAAATATGTAATAGACAAGAGCTACTCCTTGCTCAACGATGTGGACTCAACACCCCATATTAAACGTCTAAGAATATACCTGAGTAGAAAGAATCTTAAAACCTATGGATATATGTCTCCAAAAGAGAATCAAGAGTGTGTACAGTGCCATAAATGCAGCAGTGATAGGATTGGTGAGGATCGGTGAGCAAATGCATACTCTTTGAAGCCATATTGCATGGTACTCATTCCATGGGTCTCAACTCTCCAGGTTTAAGGGATTCTTCCTTCAGCTAAAACATGCATGTGGAACCCAGAGTATGATCCACCGTGTGATTGGGAAACGTGTTCAAAGGTGTCTCAGGTTTCGTCCCCTGGTACTCGGGTGCAACATTCCAGACGCTTTACTAACTCTCTCCCCACTTGGAGAGTCAGTGCCTTTAACCTCCTGTTTGGCCCAGTTTGCAATTTCTGCGGAAAATGAACAGGAATAGGGAGAACCAATGAGAGACTAGCTGGAGGTGTCTGGACGGGCAAATTTAACTCTCATTTCCCACCAGGAAGAGGAATTAACCAAAGGCTCAGTGTGCGGTGCCGGAACCACACTAGGGCATGAAGCAATACTGCGGTGTTGCGGCCAGCTCACAAGAAAGCGAGTTGAAGAAAGGAGCTCAGGGGCACTGTCATTCACAAACATGCAGAGTTATAAATGACAGCTATCGTCCAAAAATATATTGAAGTAAGGCTGCCAAGAGGACTTGAAAGCGGGGCAGAATTGCAGGAAACCGATTTCAGGAGGTAGACTGGAATTGCATGTAAAGCACAGGAAAAGAGGCAGAACGTCCACAATGATGCATTTGGCCAAAAAGGGCGTATGCGTTTTTTCCTGAATATATTCAGGAAAAAACGCATACGCCCTTTTTGGCGAACCAAGCAATCTTGCAAAGGAAATCTGCACTACAATGAAGTCTCACTGCCCCCCGGTCAAAAGGGCCATCTGAAAAAAGTGTAAAATCCAGAAAGGCAGGACAGGCCATGGAGAACTGGGAGCCTTGTTATGCTGATGGGCGGGATGTAAATTGCCAACAGCCACTCTGGAGAAGTGTATGGTGTTTCCTGAAACATCTAAAAAACAAAGCAACAGAGCCTAGGGCACTTCCACTTATGGTCCTATAGCTTAGGGAAATTAAAATCAAAAAGACACAGCCACCCCAAAGTTTGGGACGGCTCTGTTTACAAGAACCTCGTTTACGGTACAAGTTCAATATCACAGAAAGCGAAAAATGGATAAAGAAGTTGTGGTACTTACGTACAATGCAATATCACTCAGCAATGACATCTATGTCATCAGGCCCATAGCAGAATAATGAGTGGATTCAGGTACGATGATTCTAAGTGAAACAAGTCACACAGAAAAAGAAACATCATAAGATATCACTACTACACGGAATGTAAACTAGGCTACACAGGAACTGAATTACAAAACAGAACAGGGTCTCCAATGTAGAAAACCAACTTATGCTTGCTTAAGGGGAAAGGTGAGTTGGGGTGCTGCATAAAACCAGAGATTGAAATTAGCACAGATACCGTTCCATAAGCCAAATATGTAATAGACAAGAGCTACTCCTTGCTCAACGAAGTGGACTCAACACCCCATATTAAACGCCTAAGAATATACCTGACTAGTAAGAATCTTAAAACCTATGGATATATGTCTCCAAAAGAGAATGAAGCGTGTGTACAGCGGCATAAACGCAGCAGTGATAGGATTGGTGAGGATCGGTGAGCAAATGCAGACCCTTTGAAGTCATATTGCATGGTACCCATTCCATGGGTCTCAACTCTCCAGGTTTAAGGGATTCTTCCTTCAGCTAAAACATGCATGTGGAACCCAGTGTATGATCCACCGTGTGATCGGGAAACGTGTTCAAATGTGTCAGTTTTCATCGCCTGGTACTCGGGTGCAACATTCCAGACGCTTTACTAACACTCTCCCCACTTAGAGAGTCAGTGCCTTTAACCTCCTGTTTGGCCCAGTTTGCAATTTCTGCGGAAAATGAACTGGAATAGGGAGAACCAATGAGAGACTAGCTGGAGGTGTCTGGACGGGCAAATTTAACTCTCATTTCCCACCAGGAAGAGGAATTAACCAAAGGCTCAGCGTGCCATGCCGGAACCACACTAGGGCCTGAAGCAATCCTGCGGTGTTGCGGACAGCTCACAAGAAAGCGAGTTGAAGAAAGGAGCTCAGGGGCACTGTCATTCACAGACCTGCAGAGTTATAAATGACAGCTATCGTCCAAAAATATATTGAAGTAAGGCTGCCAAGAGGACTTGAAAGCGGGGCAGAATTGCAGGAAACCGATTTCAGGAGGTAGACTGGAATTGCATGTAAAGCATAGGAAAAGAGGCAGAACGTCCACAATGATGCACTTGGCCAAAAAGGGCGTATGCGTTTTTTCCTGAATATATTCAGGAAAAAACGCATACGCCCTTTTTGGCCAACCAAGCAAGCTTGCAAAGGAAATCTGAACTACAATGAAGTCTCACTGCCCCCCGGTCAAAAGGGCCATCTGAACAAAGTGTAAAATCCAGAAAGGCAGGACAGGCCATGGAGAACTGGGAGCCTTGTTATGCTGATGGGCGGGATGTAAATTGCCAACAGCCACTCTGGAGAAGTGTATGGTGTTTCCTGAAACATCTAAAAAACAAAGCAACAGACCCTAGGGCAATTCAACTTATGGTCCTATAGCTTAGGGAAATTAAAATCAAAAAGACACAGCCACCCCAATGTTTGGGACGGCTCTGTTTACAAGAACCTCTTTTACGATACAAGTTCAATATCACAGAAAGCGAAAAATGGATAAAGAATTTGTGGTACTTACGTACAATGCAATATCACTCAGCAATGAAATCTATGTCATCAGGCCCGTAGCAGCATAATGAGTGGATTCAGGTACGATGATTCTAAGTGAAATAAGTCACACAGAAAAAGAAACATCATAAGATATCACTACTACACGGAATGTAAACTTGGCTACACAGGAACTGAATTACAAAACAGAACAGGGTCTCAAATGTAGAAAACCAACTTATGCTTGCTTAAGGGGAAAGGTGAGTTGGGGTGCTGCATAAAACCAGAGATTGAAATTAGCACAGATACCGTTCCATAAGCCAAATATGTAATAGACAAGAGCTACTCCTTGCTCAACGAAGTGGACTCAACACCCCATATTAAACGCCTAAGAATATACCTGACTAGTAAGAATCTTAAAACCTATGGATTTATATGTCTCCGAAAGAGAATCAAGCGTGTGTACAGCGGTATAAACGCAGCAGTGATAGGATTGGTGAGGATCGGTGAGCAAATGCAGACCCTTTGAAGTCATATTGCATGGTACCCATTCCATGGGTCTCAACTCTCCAGGTTTAAGGGATTCTTCCTTCAGCTAAAACATGCATGTGGAACCCAGCCTATGATCCACCGTGTGATTGGGAAACGTGTTTAAAGGTGTCTCAGTTTTCGTCCCCTGGTACTCGGGTGCAACATTCCAGACGCTTTACTAACTCTCTCCCCACTTGGAGAGTCAGTGCCTTTAACCTCCTGTTTGTCCCAGTTTGCAATTTCTGCGGAAGATTAACAAGAATATGGAGAACCAATGAGAGATCAGCTGGAGGTGTCTGGACGGGTAAATTTAACTCTCATTTCCCACCAGGAAGAGGAATTAACCAAAGGCTCAGCGTTCCGTGCCGGAACCAGATTAGGGCCTGAAGCAATCATGCGGTGTTGCGGCCAGCTCACAGGAAAGCGAGTTGAAGAAAGGAGCTCTGGGGCACTGTAATTCACAAACCTGCAGAGTTATAAATGACAGCTATCGTCCAAAAATATACTGAAGTAAGGCTGCCAAGAGGACTTGAAAGCGGGCCAGAATTGCAGGAAACCGATTTCAGGAGGTAGACTGGAATTGCATGTAAAGCATAGGAAAAGAGGCAGAACGTCCACAGTGATGCACTTGACCAAAAAGTCCGTATGCGTTTTTTACTGAATATATTCAGGAAAAAACGCATACGCCCTTTTTGGCCAACCAAGCAAGCTTGCAAAGGAAATCTGCACTACAATGAAGTCTCACTGCCCCCCGGTCAAAAGGGCCATCTGAAAAAAGTGTAAAATCCAGAAAGGCAGGACAGGCCATGGAGAACTGGGAGCCTTGTTATGCTGATGGGCGGGATGTAAATTGCCAACAGCCACTCTGGAGAAGTGTATGGTGTTTCCTGAAACATCTAAAAAACAAAGCAACAGAGCCTAGGGCACTTCCACTTATGGTCCTATAGCTTAGGGAAATTAAAATCAAAAAGACACAGCCACCCCAAAGTTTGGGACAGCTCTGTTTACAAGAACCTCGTTTACGGTACAAATTCAATATCACAGAAAGCGAAAAATGGATAAAGAAGTTGTGGTACTTACGTACAATGCAATATCACTCAGCAATGAGATCTATGTCATCAGGCCCATAGCAGCATAATGAGTGGATTCAGGTACGATGATTCTAAGTGAAATAAGTCACACAGAAAAAGAAACATCATAAGATATCACTACTACACGGAATGTAAACTTGGCTACACAGGAACTGAATTACAAAACAGAACAGGGTCTCAAATGTAGAAAACCAACTTATGCTTGCTTAAGGGGAAAGGTGAGTTGGGGTGCTGCATAAAACCACAGATTGAAATTAGCACAGATACCGTTCCATAAGCCAAATATGTAATAGACAAGAGCTACTCCTTGCTCAACGATGTGGACTCAACACCCCATATTAAACGCCTAAGAATATACCTGAGTAGTAAGAATCTTAAAACCTATGGATATATGTCTCCAAAAGAGAATCAAGAGTGTGTACAGTGCCATAAATGCAGCAGTGATAGGATTGGTGAGGATCGGTGAGCAAATGCAGACCCTTTGAAGTCATATTGCATGGTACCCATTCCATGGGTCTCAACTCTCCAGGTTTAAGGGATTGTTCCTTCAGCTAAAACATGCATGTGGAACCCAGTGTATGATCCACCGTGTGATCGAGAAACGTGTTCAAATGTGTCAGTTTTCGTCGCCTGGTACTCGGGTGCAACATTCCAGACGCTTTACTAACACTCTCCCCACTTAGAGAGTCAGTGCCTTTAACCTCCTGTTTGGCCCAGTTTGCAATTTCTGCGGAAAACGAACTGGAATAGGGAGAACCAATGAGAGAGTAGCTGGAGGTGTCTGGACGGACAAATTTAACTCTCATTTCCCACCAGGAAGAGAAATTAACCAAAGGCTCAGTGTGCCATGCCGGAACCACACTAGGGCCTGAAGCAATCCAGCGGTGTTGCGGACAGCTCACAAGAAAGCGAGTTGAAGAAAGGAGCTCAGGGGCACTGTCATTCACAGACCTGCAGAGTTATAAATGACAGCTATCGTCCAAAAATATATTGAAGTAAGGCTGCCAAGAGGACTTGAAAGCGGGGCAGAATTGCAGGAAACCGATTTCAGGAGGTAGACTGGAATTGCATGTAAAGCATAGGAAAAGAGGCAGAACGTCCACAATGATGCACTTGGCCAAAAAGGGCGTATGCGTTTTTTCCTGAATATATTCAGGAAAAAACGCATACGCCCTTTTTGGCCAACCAAGCAAGCTTGCAAAGGAAATCTGAACTACAATGAAGTCTCACTGCCCCCCGGTCAAAAGGGCCATCTGAACAAAGTGTAAAATCCAGAAAGGCAGGACAGGCCATGGAGAACTGGGCGCCTTGTTATGCTGATGGGCGGGATGTAAATTGCCAACAGCCACTCTGGAGAAGTGTATGGTGTTTCCTGAAACATCTAAAAAACAAAGCAACAGACCCTAGGGCACTTCCACTTATGGTCCTATAGCTTAGGGAAATTAAAATCAAAAAGACACAGCCACCCCAAAGTTTGAGACGGCTCTGTTTACAAGAACCTTGTTTACGGTACAAGTTCAATATCACAGAAAGCGAAAAATGGATAAAGAATTTGTGGTACTTACGTACAATGCAATATCACTCAGCAATGAAATCTATGTCATCAGGCCCGTAGCAGCATAATGAGTGGATTCAGATACGATGATTCTAAGTGAAATAAGTCACACAGAAAAAGAAACATCATAAGATATCACTACTACACGGAATGTAAACTTGGCTACACAGGAACTGAATTACAAAACAGAACAGGGTCTCAAATGTAGAAAACCAACTTATGCTTGCTTAAGGGGAAAGGTGAGTTGGGGTGCTGCATAAAACCAGAGATTGAAATTAGCACAGATACCGTTCCATTAGCCAAATATGTAATAGACAGAGCTACTCCTTGCTCAACGAAGTGGACTCAACACCCCATATTAAACGCCTAAGAATATACCTGACTAGTAAGAATCTTAAAACCTATGGATTTATATGTCTCCGAAAGAGAATCAAGCGTGTGTACAGCGGCATAAACGCAGCAGTGATAGGATTGGTGAGGATCGGTGAGCAAATGCAGACCCTTTGAAGTCATATTGCATGGTACCCATTCCATGGGTCTCAACTCTCCAGGTTTAAGGGATTCTTCCTTCAGCTAAAACATGCATGTGGAACCCAGCCTATGATCCACCGTGTGATTGGGAAACGTGTTTAAAGGTGTCTCAGTTTTCGTCCCCTGGTACTCGGGTGCAACATTCCAGACGCTTTACTAACTCTCTCCCCACTTGGAGAGTCAGTGCCTTTAACCTCCTGTTTGTCCCAGTTTGCAATTTCTGCGGAAGATGAACAAGAATATGGAGAACCAATGAGAGATCAGCTGGAGGTGTCTGGACGGGGAAATTTAACTCTCATTTCCCACCAGGAAGAGGAATTAACCAAAGGCTCAGCGTGCCGTGCCGGAACCAGATTAGGGCCTGAAGCAATCATGCGGTGTTGCGGCCAGCTCACAGGAAAGCGAGTTGAAGAAAGGAGCTCAGGGGCACTGTAATTCACAAACCTGCAGAGTTATAAATGACAGCTATCGTCCAAAAATATACTGAAGTAAGGCTGCCAAGAGGACTTGAAAGCGGGCCAGAATTGCAGGAAACCGATTTCAGGAGGTAGACTGGAATTGCATGTAAAGCATAGGAAAAGAGGCAGAACGTCCACAGTGATGCACTTGGCCAAAAAGACCGTATGCGTTTTTTCCTGAATATATTCAGGAAAAAACGCATACGCCCTTTTTGGCCAACCAAGCAAGCTTGCAAAGGAAATCTGCACTACAATGAAGTCTCACTGCCCCCCGGTCAAAAGGGCCATCTGAAAAAAGTGTAAAATCCAGAAAGGCAGGACAGGCCATGGAGAACTGGGAGCCTTGTTATGCTGATGGGCGGGATGTAAATTGCCAACAGCCACTCTGGAGAAGTGTATGGTGTTTCCTGAAACATCTACAAAACAAAGCAACAGAGCCTAGGGCACTTCCACTTATGGTCCTATAGCTTAGGGAAATTAAAATCAAAAAGACACAGCCACCCCAAAGTTTGGGACAGCTCTGTTTACAAGAACCTGGTTTACGGTACAAATTCAATATCACAGAAAGCGAAAAATGGATAAAGAAGTTGTGGTACTTACGTACAATGCAATATCACTCAGCAATGAGATCTATGTCATCAGGCCCATAGCAGCATAATGAGTGGATTCAGGTACGATGATTCTAAGTGAAATAAGTCACACAGAAAAAGAAACATCATAAGATATCACTACTACACGGAATGTAAACTTGGCTACACAGGAACTGAATTACAAAACAGAACAGGGTCTCAAATGTAGAAAACCAACTTATGCTTGCTTAAGGGGAAAGGTGAGTTGGGGTGCTGCATAAAACCACAGATTGAAATTAGCACAGATACCGTTCCATAAGCCAAATATGTAATAGACAAGAGCTACTCCTTGCTCAACGATGTGGACTCAACACCCCATATTAAACGCCTAAGAATATACCTGAGTAGTAAGAATCTTAAAACCTATGGATATATGTCTCCAAAAGAGAATCAAGAGTGTGTACAGTGCCATAAATGCAGCAGTGATAGGATTGGTGAGGATCGGTGAGCAAATGCAGACCCTTTGAAGTCATATTGCATGGTAACCATTCCATGGGTCTCAACTCTCCAGGTTTAAGGGATTGTTCCTTCAGCTAAAACATGCATGTGGAACCCAGTGTATGATCCACCGTGTGATCGGGAAACGTGTTCAAATGTGTCAGTTTTCGTCGCCTGGTACTCGGGTGCAACATTCCAGACGCTTTACTAACACTCTCCCCACTTAGAGAGTCAGTGCCTTTAACCTCCTGTTTGGCCCAGTTTGCAATTTCTGCGGAAAATGAACTGGAATAGGGAGAACCAATGAGAGAGTAGCTGGAGGTTTCTGGACGGGCAAATTTAACTCTCATTTCCCACCAGGAAGAGGAATTAACCAAAGGCTCAGCGTGCCATGCCGGAACCACACTAGGGCCTGAAGCAATCCAGCGGTGTTGCGGACAGCTCACAAGAAAGCGAGTTGAAGAAAGGAGCTCAGGGGCACTGTCATTCACAGACCTGCAGAGATATAAATGACAGCTATCGTCCAAAAATATATTGAAGTAAGGCTGCCAAGAGGACTTGAAAGCGGGGCAGAATTGCAGGAAACCGATTTCAGGAGGTAGACTGGAATTGCATGTAAAGCATAGGAAAAGAGGCAGAACGTCCACAATGATGCACTTGGCCAAAAAGTGCGTATGCGTTTTTTCCTGAATATATTCAGGAAAAAACGCATACGCCCTTTTTGGCCAACCAAGCAAGCTTGCAAAGGAAATCTGAACTACAATGAAGTCTCACTGCCCCCCGGTCAAAAGGGCCATCTGAACAAAGTGTAAAATCCAGAAAGGCAGGACAGGCCATGGAGAACTGGGAGCCTTGTTATGCTGATGGGCGGGATGTAAATTGCCAACAGCCACTCTGGAGAAGTGTATGGTGTTTCCTGAAACATCTAAAAAACAAAGCAACAGACCCTAGGGCACTTCCACTTATGGTCCTATAGCTTAGGGAAATTAAAATCAAAAAGACACAGCCACCCCAAAGTTTGGGACGGCTCTGTTTACAAGAACCTCGTTTACGGTACAAGTTCAATATCACAGAAAGCGAAAAATGGATAAAGAATTTGTGGTACTTACGTACAATGCAATATCACTCAGCAATGAAATCTATGTCATCAGGCCCGTAGCAGCATAATGAGTGGATTCAGGTACGATGATTCTAAGTGAAATAAGTCACACAGAAAAAGAAACATCATAAGATATCACTACTACACGGAATGTAAACTTGGCTACCCAGGAACTGAATTACAAAACAGAACAGGGTCTCAAATGTAGAAAACCAACTTATGCTTGCTTAAGGGGAAAGGTGAGTTGGGGTGCTGCATAAAACCAGAGATTGAAATTAGCACAGATACCGTTCCATAAGCCAAATATGTAATAGACAAGAGCTACTCCTTGCTCAACGAAGTGGACTCAACACCCCATATTAAACACCTAAGAATATACCTGACTAGTAAGAATCTTAAAACCTATGCATTTATATGTCTCCGAAAGAGAATCAAGCGTGTGTACAGCGGTATAAACGCAGCAGTGATAGGATTGGTGAGGATCGGTGAGCAAATGCAGACCCTTTGAAGTCATATTGCATGGTACCCATTCAATGGGTCTCAACTCTCCAGGTTTAAGGGATTCTTCCTTCAGCTAAAACATGCTTGTGGAACCCAGCCTATGATCCACCGTGTGATTGGGAAACGTGTTCAAATGTGTCTCAGTTTTCGTCCCCTGGTACTCGGGTGCAACATTCCAGACGCTTTACTAACTCTCTCCCCACTTGGAGAGTCAGTGCCTTTAACCTCCTGTTTGGCCCAGTTTGCAATTTCTGCGGAAAATGAACAGGAATAGGGAGAACCAATGAGAGACTACCTGGAGGTGTCTGGACGGGCAAATTTAACTCTCATTTCCCACCAGGAAGAGGAATTAACCAAAGGCTCAGCGTGCCGTGCCGGAACCACACTAGGGCCTGAAGCAATCCTGCGGTTTTGCGGACAGCTCACAAGAAAGCGAGTTGAAGAAAGGAGCTCAGGGGCACTGTCACTCTCAAACCTGCAGAGTTATAAATGACAGCTATTGTCCAAAAATATATTGAAGTAAGGCTGCCAAGAGGACTTGAAAGCGGGGCAGAATTGCAGGAAACCGATTTCAGGAGGTAGACTGGAATTGCATGTAAAGCACAGGAAAAGAGGCAGAACGTCCACAATGATGCACTTGGCCAAAAAGGGCGTATGCGTTTTTTCCTGAATATATTCAGGAAAAAACGCATACGCCCTTTTTGGCCAACCAAGCAAGCTTGCAAAGGAAATCTGAACTACAATGAAGTCTCACTGCCCCCCGGTCAAAAGGGCCATCTGAACAAAGTGTAAAATCCAGAAAGGCAGGACAGGCCATGGAGAACTGGGAGCCTTGTTATGCTGATGGGCGGGATGTAAATTGCCAACAGCCACTCTGGAGAAGTGTATGGTGTTTCCTGAAACATCTAAAAAACAAAGCAACAGACCCTAGGGCACTTCCACTTATGGTCCTATAGCTTAGGGAAATTAAAATCAAAAAGACACAGCCACCCCAAAGTTTGGGACGGCTCTGTTTACAAGAACCTCGTTTACGGTACAAGTTCAATATCACAGAAAGCGAAAAATGGATAAAGAATTTGTGGTACTTACGTACAATGCAATATCACTCAGCAATGAAATCTATGTCATCAGGCCCGTAGCAGCATAATGAGTGGATTCAGGTACGATGATTCTAAGTGAAATAAGTCACACAGAAAAAGAAACATCATAAGATATCACTACTACACGGAATGTAAACTTGGCTACACAGGAACTGAATTACAAAACAGAACCGAGTCTCAAATGTAGAAAACCAACTTATGCTTGCTTAAGGGGAAAGGTGAGTTGGGGTGCTGCATAAAACCAGAGATTGAAATTAGCACAGATACCGTTCCATAAGCCAAATATGTAATAGACAAGAGCTACTCCTTGCTCAACGAAGTGGACTCAACACCCCATATTAAACGCCTAAGAATATACCTGACTAGTAAGAATCTTAAAACCTATGGATTTATATGTCTCCGAAAGAGAATCAAGCGTGTGTACAGCGGTATAAACGCAGCAGTGATAGGATTGGTGAGGATCGGTGAGCAAATGCAGACCCTTTGAAGTCATATTGCATGGTACCCATTCAATGGGTCTCAACTCTCCAGGTTTAAGGGATTCTTCCTTCAGCTAAAACATGCTTGTGGAACCCAGCCTATGATCCACCGTGTGATTGGGAAACGTGTTCAAAGGTGTCTCAGTTTTTGTCCCCTGGTACTCGGGTGCAAGATTCCAGACGCTTTACTAACTCTCTCCCCACTTGGAGAGTCAGTGCCTTTAACCTCCTGTTTGGCCCAGTTTGCAATTTCTGCGGAAAATGAACAGGAATAGGGAGAACCAATGAGAGACTAGCTGGAGGTGTCTGGACGGGCAAATTTAACTCTCATTTCCCACCAGGAAGAGGAATTAACCAAAGGCTCAGCGTGCCATACCGGAACCACACTAGGGCCTGAAGCAATCCTGCGGTTTTGCGGACAGCTCACAAGAAAGCGAGTTGAAGAAAGGACCTCAGGGGCACTGTCACTCTCAAACCTGCAGAGTTATAAATGACAGCTATTGTCCAAAAATATATTGAAGTAAGGCTGCCAAGAGGACTTGAAAGCGGGGCAGAATTGCAGGAAACCGATTTCAGGAGGTAGACTGGAATTGCATGTAAAGCACAGGAAAAGAGGCAGAACGTCCACAATGATGCACTTGGCCAAAAAGGGCGTATGCGTTTTTTCCTGAATATATTCAGGAAAAAACGCATACGCCCTTTTTGGCCAACCAAGCAAGCTTGCAAAGGAAATCTGAACCACAATGAAGTCTCACTGCCCCCCGGTCAAAAGGGCCATCTGAACAAAGTGTAAAATCCAGAAAGGCAGGACAGGCCATGGAGAACTGGGAGCCTTGTTATGCTGATGGGCGGGATGTAAATTGCCAACAGCCACTCTGGAGAAGTGTATGGTGTTTCCTGAAACATCTACAAAACAAAGCAACAGAGCCTAGGGCACTTCCACTTATGGTCCTATAGCTTAGGGAAATTAAAATCAAAAAGACACAGCCACCCCAAAGTTTGGGACGGCTCTGTTTACAAGAACCTCGTTTACGGTACAAGTTCAATATTGCAGAAAGCGAAAAATGGATAAAGAAGTTGTAGTACTTACATACAATGCAATATCACTCAGCAATGAAATCTATGTCATCAGGCCCGTAGCAGCATAATGAGTGGATTCAGGTACGATGATTCTAAGTGAAATAAGTCACACAGAAAAAGAAACATCATAAGATATCACTACTACACGGAATGTAAACTTGGCTACACAGGAACTGAATTACAAAACAGAACAGGGTCTCAAATGTAGAAAACCAACTTATGCTTGCTTAAGGGGAAAGGTGAGTTGGGGTGCTGCATAAAACCAGAGATTGAAATTAGCACAGATACCGTTCCATAAGCCAAATATGTAATAGACAAGAGCTACTCCTTGCTCAACGATGTGGACTCAACACCCCATATTAAACGCCTAAGAATATACCTGACTAGTAAGAATCTTAAAACCTATTGATATATGTCTCCAAAAGAGAATGAAGCGTGTGTACAGCGGCATAAACGCAGCAGTGATAGGATTGGTGAGGATCGGTGAGCAAATGCAGACCCTTTGAAGTCATATTGCATGGTACCCATTCCATGGGTCTCAACTCTCCAGGTTTAAGGGATTCTTCCTTCAGCTAAAACATGCATGTGGAACCCAGCCTATGATCCACTGTGTGATTGGGAAACGTGTTCAAAGGTGTCTCAGTTTTCGTCCCCTGGTACTCGGGTGCAACATTCCAGACGCTTTACTAACACTCTCCCCACTTGGAGAGTCAGTGCCTTTAACCTCCTGTTTGGCCCAGTTTGCAATTTCTGCGGAAAATGAACAGGAATAGGGAGAACCAATGAGAGACTAGCTGGAAGTGTCTGGACGGGCAAATTTAACTCTCATTTCCCAGCAGGAAGAAAAATTAACCAAAGGCTCAGCGTGCCATGCCGGAACCACACTAGGGCCTGAAGCAATCCTGCGGTGGTTGCGGCCAGCTCACAAGAAAGCGAGTTGAAGAAAGGAGCTCAGGGGCACTGTCACTCAGAAACCTGCAGAGTTATAAATGACAGCTATCGTCCAAAAATATATTGAAGTAAGGCTGCCAAGAGGACTTGAAAGCGGGGCAGAATTGCAGGAAACCGATTTCAGGAGGTAGACTGGAATTGCATGTAAAGCACAGGAAAAGAGGCAGAACGTCCACAATGATGCACTTGGCCAAAAAGGGCGTATGCGTTTTTTCCTGAATATATTCAGGAAAAAACGCATACGCCCTTTTTGGCCAACCAAGCAAGCTTGCAAAGGAAATCTGAACCACAATGAAGTCTCACTGCCCCCCGGTCAAAAGGGCCATCTGAACAAAGTGTAAAATCCAGAAAGGCAGGACAGGCCATGGAGAACTGGGAGCCTTGTTATGCTGATGGGCGGGATGTAAATTGCCAACAGCCACTCTGGAGAAGTGTATGGTGTTTCCTGAAACATCTACAAAACAAAGCAACAGACCCTAGGGCACTTCCACTTATGGTCCTATAGCTTAGGGAAATTAAAATCAAAAAGACACAGCCACCCCAAAGTTTGGGACGGCTCTGTTTACAAGAACCTCGTTTACGGTACAAGTTCAATATTGCAGAAAGCGAAAAATGGATAAAGAAGTTGTAGTACTTACATACAATGCAATATCACTCAGCAATGAAATCTATGTCATCAGGCCCGTAGCAGCATAATGAGTGGATTCAGGTACGATGATTCTAAGTGAAATAAGTCACACAGAAAAAGAAACATCATAAGATATCACTACTACACGGAATGTAAACTTGGCTACACAGGAACTGAATTACAAAACAGAACAGGGTCTCAAATGTAGAAAACCAACTTATGCTTGCTTAAGGGGAAAGGTGAGTTGGGGTGCTGCATAAAACCAGAGATTGAAATTAGCACAGATACCGTTCCATAAGCCAAATATGTAATAGACAAGAGCTACTCCTTGCTCAACGATGTGGACTCAACACCCCATATTAAACGCCTAAGAATATACCTGACTAGTAAGAATCTTAAAACCTATTGATATATGTCTCCAAAAGAGAATGAAGCGTGTGTACAGCGGCATAAACGCAGCAGTGATAGGATTGGTGAGGATCGGTGAGCAAATGCAGACCCTTTGAAGTCATATTGCATGGTACCCATTCCATGGGTCTCAACTCTCCAGGTTTAAGGGATTCTTCCTTCAGCTAAAACATGCATGTGGAACCCAGCCTATGATCCACTGTGTGATTGGGAAACGTGTTCAAAGGTGTCTCAGTTTTCGTCCCCTGGTACTCGGGTGCAACATTCCAGACGCTTTACTAACACTCTCCCCACTTGGAGAGTCAGTGCCTTTAACCTCCTGTTTGGCCCAGTTTGCAATTTCTGCGGAAAATGAACAGGAATAGGGAGAACCAATGAGAGACTAGCTGGAAGTGTCTGGACGGGCAAATTTAACTCTCATTTCCCAGCAGGAAGAAAAATTAACCAAAGGCTCAGCGTGCCATGCCGGAACCACACTAGGGCCTGAAGCAATCCTGCGGTGGTTGCGGCCAGCTCACAAGAAAGCGAGTTGAAGAAAGGAGCTCAGGGGCACTGTCACTCAGAAACCTGCAGAGTTATAAATGACAGCTATCGTCCAAAAATATATTGAAGTAAGGCTGCCAAGAGGACTTGAAAGCGGGGCAGAATTGCAGGAAACCGATTTCAGGAGGTAGACTGGAATTGCATGTAAAGCATAGGAAAAGAGGCAGAACGTCCACAATGATGCACTTGGCCAAAAAGGGCGTATGCGTTTTTTCCTGAATATATTCAGGAAAAAACGCATACGCCCTTTTTGGCCAACCAAGCAAGCTTGCAAAGGAAATCTGAACTACAATGAAGTCTCACTGCCCCCCGGTCAAAAGGGCCATCTGAACAAAGTGTAAAATCCAGAAAGGCAGGACAGGCCATGGAGAACTGGGAGCCTTGTTATGCTGATGGGCGGGATGTAAATTGCCAACAGCCACTCTGGAGAAGTGTATGGTGTTTCCTGAAACATCTACAAAACAAAGCAACAGACCCTAGGGCACTTCCACTTATGGTCCTATAGCTTAGGGAAATTAAAATCAAAAAGACACAGCCACCCCAAAGTTTGGGACGGCTCTGTTTACAAGAACCTCGTTTACGGTACAAGTTCAATATCGCAGAAAGTGAAAAATGGATAAAGAAGTTGTGGTACTTACGTACAATGCAATATCACTCAGCAATGAAATCTATGTCATCAGGCCCGTAGCAGCATAATGAGTGGATTCAGGTACGATGATTCTAAGTGAAATAAGTCACACAGAAAAAGAAACATCATAAGATATCACTACTACACGGAATGTAAACTTGGCTACACAGGAACTGAATTACAAAACAGAACAGGGTCTCAAATGTAGAAAACCAACTTATGCTTGCTTAAGGGGAAAGGTGAGTTGGGGTGCTGCATAAAACCAGAGATTGAAATTAGCACAGATACCGTTCCATAAGCCAAATATGTAATAGACAAGAGCTACTCCTTGCTCAACGAAGTGGACTCAACACCCCATATTAAACGCCTAAGAATATACCTGACTAGTAAGAATCTTAAAACCTATGGATTTATATGTCTCCGAAAGAGAATCAAGCGTGTGTACAGCGGCATAAACGCAGCAGTGATAGGATTGGTGAGGATCGGTGAGCAAATGCAGACCCTTTCAAGTCATATTGCATGGTACCCATTCCATGGGTCTCAACTCTCCAGGTTTAAGGGATTCTTCCTTCAGCTAAAACATGCATGTGGAACCCAGAGTATGATCCACCGTGTGATGGGGAAACGTGTTCAAAGGTGTCTCAGTTTTCGTCCCCTGGTACTCGTGTGCAACATTCCAGACGCTTTACTAAGACTCTCCCCACTTGGAGAGTCAGTGCCTTTAACCTCCTGTTTGTCCCAGTTTGCAATTTCTGCGGAAAATGAACAGGAATAGGGAGAACCAATGAGAGACTAGCTGGAGGTGTCTGCACGGGCAAATTTAACTCTCATTTCCCACCATGAAGAGGAATTAACCAAAGGCTCAGCGTGCCATGCCGGAACCACACTAGGGCCTGAAACAATCCTGCGGTGTTGTGGCCAGCTCACAAGAAAGCGAGTTGAAGAAAGGAGCTCAGGGGCACTGTCATTCACAAACCTGCAGAGTTATAAATGACAGCTATCGTCCAAAAATATATTGAAGTAAGGCTGCCAAGAGGACTTGAAAGCGGGGCAGAATGGCAGGAAACCGATTTCAGGAGGTAGACTGGAATTGCATGTAAAGCATAGGAAAAGAGGCAAAACGTCCACAATGATGCACTTGGCCAAAAAGGGCGTATGCGTTTTTTCCTGAATATATTCAGGAAAAAACGCATACGCCCTTTTTGGCCAACCAAGCAAGCTTGCAAAGGAAATCTGCACTACAATGAAGTCTCACTGCCCCCCGGTCAAAAGGGCCATCTGAAAAAAATGTAAAATCCAGAAAGGCAGGACAGGCCATGGAGAACTGGGAGCCTTGTTATGCTGATGGGCGGGATGTAAATTGCCAACAGCCACTCTGGAGAAGTGTATGGTGTTTCCTGAAACATCTACAAAACAAAGCAACAGAGCCTAGGGCACTTCCACTTATGGTCCTATAGCTTAGGGAAATTAAAATCAAAAAGACACAGCCACCCCAAAGTTTGGGATGGCTCTGTTTACAAGAACCTCGTTTACGGTACAAGTTCAATATCGCAGAAAGTGAAAAATGGATAAAGAAGTTGTGGTACTTACGTACAATGCAATATCACTCAGCAATGAAATCTATGTCATCAGGCCCGTAGCAGCATAATGAGTGGGTTCAGGTACGATGATTCTAAGTGAAATAAGTCACACAGAAAAAGAAACATCATAAGATATCACTACTACACGGAATGTAAACTTGGCTACACAGGAACTGAATTACAAAACAGAACAGGGTCTCACATGTAGAAAACCAACTTATGCTTGCTTAAGGGGAAAGGTGAGTTGGGGTGCTGCATAAAACAAGAGATTGAAATTAGCACAGATACCGTTCCATAAGCCAAATATGTAATAGACAAGAGCTACTCCTTGCTCAACGAAGTGGACTCAACACCCCATATTAAACGCCTAAGAATATACCTGACTAGTAAGAATCTTAAAACCTATGGATTTATATGTCTCTGAAAGAGAATCAAGCGTGTGTACAGCGGCATAAACGCAGCAGTGATAGGATTGGTGAGGATCGGTGAGCAAATGCAGACCCTTTGAAGTCATATTGCATGGTACCCATTCCATGGGTCTCAACTCTCCAGGTTTAAGGGATTCTTCCTTCAGCTAAAACATGCATGTGGAACCCAGACTATGATCCACCGTGTGATTGGGAAACGTGTTCAAAGGTGTCTCAGTTTTCGTCCCCTGGTACTCGAGTGCAACATTCCAGACGCTTTACTAACACTCTCCCGACTTGGAGAGTCAGTGCCTTTAAACTCCTGTTTGGTCCAGTTTGCAATTTCTGCGGAAAATGAACAGGAATAGGGAGAACCAATGAGAGACTAGCTGGAGGTGTCTGGACGGGCAAATTTAACTCTCATTTCCCACCAGGAAGAGGAATTAACCAAAGGCTCAGCGTGCCATGCCGGAACCACACTAGGGCCTGAAGCAATCGTGCGGTGTCGCGGCCAGCTCACAAGAAAGCGAGTTGAAGAAAGGAGCTCAGGGGCACTGTCATTCACAAACCTGCAGAGTTATAAATGACAGCTATCGTCCAAAAATATATTGAAGTAAGGCTGCCAAGAGGACTTGAAAGCGGGGCAGAATTGCAGGAAACCGATTTCAGGAGGTAGACTGGAATTGCATGTAAAGCACAGGAAAAGAGGCAGAACGTCCACAATGATGCACTTGGCCAAAAAGGGCGTATGCGTTTTTTCCTGAATATATTCAGGAAAAAACGCATACGCCCTTTTTGGCCAACCAAGCAAGCTTGCAAAGGAAATCTGCACTACAATGAAGTCTCACTGCCCCCCGGTCAAAAGCGCCATCTGAAAAATGTGTAAAATCCAGAAAGGCAGGACAGGCCATGGAGAACTGGGAGCCTTGTTATGCTGATGGGCGGGATGTAAATTGCCAACAGCCACTCTGGAGAAGTGTATGGTGTTTCCTGAAACATCTACAAAACAAAGCAACAGAGCCTAGGGCACTTCCACTTATGGTCCTATAGCTTAGGGAAATTAAAATCAAAAAGACACAGCCACCCCAAAGTTTGGGACGGCTCTGTTTACAAGAACCTCGTTTACGGTACAAGTTCAATATTGCAGAAAGCGAAAAATGGATAAAGAAGTTGTAGTACTTACATACAATGCAATATCACTCAGCAATGAAATCTATGTCATCAGGCCCGTACCAGCATAATGAGTGGATTCAGGTACGATGATTCTAAGTGAAATAAGTCACACAGAAAAAGAAACATCATAAGATATCACTACTACACGGAATGTAAACTTGGCTACACAGGAACTGAATTACAAAACAGAACAGGGTCTCAAATGTAGAAAACCGACTTATGCTTGCTTAAGGGGAAAGGTGAGTTGGGGTGCTGCATAAAACCAGAGATTGAAATTAGCACAGATACCATTCCATAAGCCAAATATGTAATAGACAAGAGCTACTCCTTGCTCAACGAAGTGGACTCAACACCCCATATTAAACGCCTAAGAATATACCTGACTAGTAAGAATCTTAAAACCTATGGATTTATATGTCTCCGAAAGAGAATCAAGCGTGTGTACAGCGGCATAAACGCAGCAGTGATAGGATTGGTGAGGATCGGTGAGCAAATGCAGACCCTTTGAAGTCATATTGCATGGTACCCATTCCATGGGTCTCAACTCTCCAGGTTTAAGGGATTCTTCCTTCAGCTAAAACATGCATGTAGAACCCAGACTATGATCCACCGTGTGATTGGGAAACGTGTTCAAATGTGTCTCAGTTTTCGTCCCCTGGTACTCGGGTGCAACATTCCAGACGCTTTACTAACACTCTCCCGACTTGGAGAGTCAGTGCCTTTAACCTCCTGTTTGTCCCAGTTTGCAATTTCTGCGGAAAATGAACAGCAATAGGGAGAACCAATGAGAGACTAGCTGGAGGTGTCTGGACGGGCAAATTTAACTCTCATTTCCCACCAGGAAGAGGAATTAACCAAAGGCTCAGCGTGCCGTGCCGGAACCACACTAGGGCCTGAAGCAATCCTGCGGTGCTGCGGACAGCTCACAAGAAAGCGAGTTGAAGAAAGGAGCTCAGGGGCACTGTCATTCACAAACCTGCAAAGTTATAAATGACAGCTATCGTCCAAAAATATATTGGAGTAAGGCTGCCAAGAGGACTTGAAAGCGGGGCAGAATTGCAGGAAACCGATTTCAGGAGGTAGACTGGAATTGCATGTAAAGCATAGGAAAAGAGGCAGAACGTCCACAATGATGCACTTGGCCAAAAAGGGCGTATGCGTTTTTTCCTGAATATATTCAGGAAAAAACGCATACGCCCTTTTTGGCCAACCAAGCAAGCTTGCAAAGGAAATCTGCACTACAATGAAGTCTCACTGCCCCCCGGTCAAAAGGGCCATCTGAAAATAGTGTAAAACCCAGAAAGGCAGGACAGGCCATGGAGAACTGGGAGCCTTGTTATGCTGATGGGCGGGATGTAAATTGCCAACAGCCACTCTGGAGAAGTGTATGGTGTTTCCTGAAACATCTACAAAACAAAGCAACAGAGCCTAGGGCACTTCCACTTATGGTCCTATAGCTTAGGGAAATTAAAATCAAAAAGACACAGCCACCCCAAAGTTTGGGACGGCTCTGTTTACAAGAACCTCGTTTACGGTACAAGTTCAATATCGCAGAAAGCGAAAAATGGATAAAGAAGTTGTGGTACTTACGTACAATGCAATATCACTCAGCAATGAAATCTATGTCATCAGGCCCGTAGCAGCATAATGAGTGGATTCAGGTACGATGATTCTAAGT
Organism: Grampus griseus; assembly: GCF_964374135.1. Classification (NCBI taxonomy): domain Eukaryota; kingdom Metazoa; phylum Chordata; class Mammalia; order Artiodactyla; family Delphinidae; genus Grampus; species Grampus griseus. The sequence continues at coordinate 163,850 of NW_028133010.1, read as the reverse complement.
GAAATAAGTCACACAGAAAAAGAAACATCATAAGATATCACTACTACACGGAATGTAAACTTGGCTACACAGGAACTGAATTACAAAACAGAACAGGGTCTCAAATGTAGAAAACCAACTTATGCTTGCTTAAGGGGAAAGGTGAGTTGGGGTGCTGCATAAAACCAGAGATTGAAATTAGCACAGATACCGTTCCATAAGCCAAATATGTAATAGACAAGAGCTACTCCTTGCTCAACGAAGTGGACTCAACACCCCATATTAAACGCCTAAGAATATACCTGACTAGTAAGAATCTTAAAACCTATGGATTTATATGTCTCCGAAAGAGAATCAAGCGTGTGTACAGCGGCATAAACGCAGCAGTGATAGGATTGGTGAGGATCGGTGAGCAAATGCAGACCCTTTCAAGTCATATTGCATGGTACCCATTCCATGGGTCTCAACTCTCCAGGTTTAAGGGATTCTTCCTTCAGCTAAAACATGCATGTGGAACCCAGAGTATGATCCACCGTGTGATGGGGAAACGTGTTCAAAGGTGTCTCAGTTTTCGTCCCCTGGTACTCGGGTGCAACATTCCAGACGCTTTACTAAGACTCTCCCCACTTGGAGAGTCAGTGCCTTTAACCTCCTGTTTGTCCCAGTTTGCAATTTCTGCGGAAAATGAACAGGAATAGGGAGAACCAATGAGAGACTAGCTGGAGGTGTCTGCACGGGCAAATTTAACTCTCATTTCCCACCATGAAGAGGAATTAACCAAAGGCTCAGCGTGCCATGCCGGAACCACACTAGGGCCTGAAACAATCCTGCGGTGTTGTGGCCAGCTCACAAGAAAGCGAGTTGAAGAAAGGAGCTCAGGGGCACTGTCATTCACAAACCTGCAGAGTTATAAATGACAGCTATCGTCCAAAAATATATTGAAGTAAGGCTGCCAAGAGGACTTGAAAGCGGGGCAGAATGGCAGGAAACCGATTTCAGGAGGTAGACTGGAATTGCATGTAAAGCATAGGAAAAGAGGCAAAACGTCCACAATGATGCACTTGGCCAAAAAGGGCGTATGCGTTTTTTCCTGAATATATTCAGGAAAAAACGCATACGCCCTTTTTGGCCAACCAAGCAAGCTTGCAAAGGAAATCTGCACTACAATGAAGTCTCACTGCCCCCCGGTCAAAAGGGCCATCTGAAAAAAATGTAAAATCCAGAAAGGCAGGACAGGCCATGGAGAACTGGGAGCCTTGTTATGCTGATGGGCGGGATGTAAATTGCCAACAGCCACTCTGGAGAAGTGTATGGTGTTTCCTGAAACATCTACAAAACAAAGCAACAGAGCCTAGGGCACTTCCACTTATGGTCCTATAGCTTAGGGAAATTAAAATCAAAAAGACACAGCCACCCCAAAGTTTGGGATGGCTCTGTTTACAAGAACCTCGTTTACGGTACAAGTTCAATATCGCAGAAAGTGAAAAATGGATAAAGAAGTTGTGGTACTTACGTACAATGCAATATCACTCAGCAATGAAATCTATGTCATCAGGCCCGTAGCAGCATAATGAGTGGGTTCAGGTACGATGATTCTAAGTGAAATAAGTCACACAGAAAAAGAAACATCATAAGATATCACTACTACACGGAATGTAAACTTGGCTACACAGGAACTGAATTACAAAACAGAACAGGGTCTCACATGTAGAAAACCAACTTATGCTTGCTTAAGGGGAAAGGTGAGTTGGGGTGCTGCATAAAACAAGAGATTGAAATTAGCACAGATACCGTTCCATAAGCCAAATATGTAATAGACAAGAGCTACTCCTTGCTCAACGAAGTGGACTCAACACCCCATATTAAACGCCTAAGAATATACCTGACTAGTAAGAATCTTAAAACCTATGGATTTATATGTCTCTGAAAGAGAATCAAGCGTGTGTACAGCGGCATAAACGCAGCAGTGATAGGATTGGTGAGGATCGGTGAGCAAATGCAGACCCTTTGAAGTCATATTGCATGGTACCCATTATATGGGTCTCAACTCTCCAGGTTTAAGGGATTCTTCCTTCAGCTAAAACATGCATGTGGAACCCAGACTATGATCCACCGTGTGATTGGGAAACGTGTTCAAAGGTGTCTCAGTTTTCGTCCCCTGGTACTCGAGTGCAACATTCCAGACGCTTTACTAACACTCTCCCGACTTGGAGAGTCAGTGCCTTTAAACTCCTGTTTGGTCCAGTTTGCAATTTCTGCGGAAAATGAACAGGAATAGGGAGAACCAATGAGAGACTAGCTGGAGGTGTCTGGACGGGCAAATTTAACTCTCATTTCCCACCAGGAAGAGGAATTAACCAAAGGCTCAGCGTGCCATGCCGGAACCACACTAGGGCCTGAAGCAATCGTGCGGTGTCGCGGCCAGCTCACAAGAAAGCGAGTTGAAGAAAGGAGCTCAGGGGCACTGTCATTCACAAACCTGCAGAGTTATAAATGACAGCTATCGTCCAAAAATATATTGAAGTAAGGCTGCCAAGAGGACTTGAAAGCGGGGCAGAATTGCAGGAAACCGATTTCAGGAGGTAGACTGGAATTGCATGTAAAGCACAGGAAAAGAGGCAGAACGTCCACAATGATGCACTTGGCCAAAAAGGGCGTATGCGTTTTTTCCTGAATATATTCAGGAAAAAACGCATACGCCCTTTTTGGCCAACCAAGCAAGCTTGCAAAGGAAATCTGCACTACAATGAAGTCTCACTGCCCCCCGGTCAAAAGCGCCATCTGAAAAATGTGTAAAATCCAGAAAGGCAGGACAGGCCATGGAGAACTGGGAGCCTTGTTATGCTGATGGGCGGGATGTAAATTGCCAACAGCCACTCTGGAGAAGTGTATGGTGTTTCCTGAAACATCTACAAAACAAAGCAACAGAGCCTAGGGCACTTCCACTTATGGTCCTATAGCTTAGGGAAATTAAAATCAAAAAGACACAGCCACCCCAAAGTTTGGGACGGCTCTGTTTACAAGAACCTCGTTTACGGTACAAGTTCAATATTGCAGAAAGCGAAAAATGGATAAAGAAGTTGTAGTACTTACATACAATGCAATATCACTCAGCAATGAAATCTATGTCATCAGGCCCGTAGCAGCATAATGAGTGGATTCAGGTACGATGATTCTAAGTGAAATAAGTCACACAGAAAAAGAAACATCATAAGATATCACTACTACACGGAATGTAAACTTGGCTACACAGGAACTGAATTACAAAACAGAACAGGGTCTCAAATGTAGAAAACCAACTTATGCTTGCTTAAGGGGAAAGGTGAGTTGGGGTGCTGCATAAAACCAGAGATTGAAATTAGCACAGATACCATTCCATAAGCCAAATATGTAATAGACAAGAGCTACTCCTTGCTCAACGAAGTGGACTCAACACCCCATATTAAACGCCTAAGAATATACCTGACTAGTAAGAATCTTAAAACCTATGGATTTATATGTCTCCGAAAGAGAATCAAGCGTGTGTACAGCGGCATAAACGCAGCAGTGATAGGATTGGTGAGGATCGGTGAGCAAATGCAGACCCTTTGAAGTCATATTGCATGGTACCCATTCCATGGGTCTCAACTCTCCAGGTTTAAGGGATTCTTCCTTCAGCTAAAACATGCATGTAGAACCCAGACTATGATCCACCGTGTGATTGGGAAACGTGTTCAAATGTGTCTCAGTTTTCGTCCCCTGGTACTCGGGTGCAACATTCCAGACGCTTTACTAACACTCTCCCGACTTGGAGAGTCAGTGCCTTTAACCTCCTGTTTGTCCCAGTTTGCAATTTCTGCGGAAAATGAACAGGAATAGGGAGAAACAATGAGAGACTAGCTGGAGGTGTCTGGACGGGCAAATTTAACTCTCATTTCCCACCAGGAAGAGGAATTAACCAAAGGCTCAGCGTGCCGTGCCGGAACCACACTAGGGCCTGAAGCAATCCTGCGGTGCTGCGGACAGCTCACAAGAAAGCGAGTTGAAGAAAGGAGCTCAGGGGCACTGTCATTCACAAACCTGCAAAGTTATAAATGACAGCTATCGTCCAAAAATATATTGGAGTAAGGCTGCCAAGAGGACTTGAAAGCGGGGCAGAATTGCAGGAAACCGATTTCAGGAGGTAGACTGGAATTGCATGTAAAGCATAGGAAAAGAGGCAGAACGTCCACAATGATGCACTTGGCCAAAAAGGGCGTATGCGTTTTTTCCTGAATATATTCAGGAAAAAACGCATACGCCCTTTTTGGCCAACCAAGCAAGCTTGCAAAGGAAATCTGCACTACAATGAAGTCTCACTGCCCCCTGGTCAAAAGGGCCATCTGAAAAAAATGTAAAATCCAGAAAGGCAGGACAGGCCATGGAGAACTGGGAGCCTTGTTATGCTGATGGGCGGGATGTAAATTGCCAACAGCCACTCTGGAGAAGTGTATGATGTTTCCTGAAACATCTACAAAACAAAGCAACAGAGCCTAGGGCACTTCCACTTATGGTCCTATAGCTTAGGGAAATTAAAATCAAAAAGACACAGCCACCCCAAAGTTTGGGACGGCTCTGTTTACAAGAACCTCGTTTACGGTACAAGTTCAATATCCCAGAAAGCAAAAAATGGATAAAGAAGTTGTGGTACTTACGTACAATGCAATATCACTCAGCAATGAAATCTATGTCATCAGGCCCGTAGCAGCATAATGAGTGGATTCAGGTACGATGATTCTAAGTGAAATAAGTCACACAGAAAAAGAAACATCATAAGATATCACTACTACACGGAATGTAAACTTGGCTACACAGGAACTGAATTACAAAACAGAACAGGGTCTCAAATGTAGAAAACCAACTTATGCTTGCTTAAGGGGAAAGGTGAGTTGGGGTGCTGCATAAAACCAGAGATTGAAATTAGCACAGATACCGTTCCATAAGCCAAATATGTAATAGACAAGAGCTACTCCTTGCTCAACGAAGTGGACTCAACACCCCATATTAAACGCCTAAGAATATACCTGACTAGTAAGAATCTTAAAACCTATGGATATATATGTCTCCGAAAGAGAATCAAGCGTGTGTACAGCGGCATAAACGCAGCAGTGATAGGATTGGTGAGGATCGGTGAGCAAATGCAGACCCTTTGAAGTCATATTGCATGGTACCCATTCCATGGGTCTCAACTCTCCAGGTTTAAGGGATTCTTCCTTCAGCTAAAACATGCATGTGGAACCCAGACTATGATCCACCGTGTGATGGGGAAACGTGTTCAAAGGTGTCTCAGTTTTCGTCCCCTGGTACTAGGGTGCAACATTCCAGACGCTTTACTAACACTCTCCCCACTTGGAGAGTCAGTGCCTTTAACCTCCTGTTTGTCCCAGTTTGCAATTTCTGCGGAAAATGAACAGGAATAGGGAGAACCAATGAGAGACTAGCTGGAGGTGTCTGGACGGCCAAATTTAACTCTCATTTCCCACCAGGAAGAGGAATTAACCAAAGGCTCAGCGTGCCATGCCGGAACCACACTAGGGCCTGAAACAATCCTGCGGTGTTGCGGCCAGCTCACAAGAAAGCGAGTTGAAGAAAGGAGCTCAGGGGCACTGTCATTCACAAACCTGCAGAGTTATAAATGACAGCTATCGTCCAAAAATATATTGAAGTAAGGCTGCCAAGAGGACTTGAAAGCGGGGCAGAATGGCAGGAAACCGATTTCAGGAGGTAGACTGGAATTGCATGTAAAGCATAGGAAAAGAGGCAGAACGTCCACAATGATGCACTTGGCCAAAAAGGGCGTATGCGTTTTTTCCTGAATATATTCAGGAAAAAACGCATACGCCCTTTTTGGCCAACCAAGCAAGCTTGCAAAGGAAATCTGCACTACAATGAAGTCTCACTGCCCCCCGGTCAAAAGGGCCATCTGAAAAAAATGTAAAATCCAGAAATGCAGGACAGGCCATGGAGAACTGGGAGCCTTGTTATGCTGATGGGCGGGATGTAAATTGCCAACAGCCACTCTGGAGAAGTGTATGGTGTTTCCTGAAACATCTACAAAACAAAGCAACAGAGCCTAGGGCACTTCCACTTATGGTCCTATAGCTTAGGGAAATTAAAATCAAAAAGACACAGCCACCCCAAAGTTTGGGATGGCTCTGTTTACAAGAACCTCGTTTACGGTACAAGTTCAATATCGCAGAAAGCGAAAAATGGATAAAGAAGTTGTGGTACTTACGTACAATGCAATATCACTCAGCAATGAAATCTATGTCATCAGGCCCGTAGCAGCATAATGAGTGGATTCAGGTACGATGATTCTAAGTGAAATAAGTCACACAGAAAAAGAAACATCATAAGATATCACTACTACACGGAATGTAAACTTGGCTACACAGGAACTGAATTACAAAACAGAACAGGGTCTCACATGTACAAAACCAACTTATGCTTGCTTAAGGGGAAAGGTGAGTTGGGGTGCTGCATAAAACAAGAGATTGAAATTAGCACAGATACCGTTCCATAAGCCAAATATGTAATAGACAAGAGCTACTCCTTGCTCAACGAAGTGGACTCAACACCCCATATTAAACGCCTAAGAATATACCTGACTAGTAAGAATCTTAAAACCTATGGATTTATATGTCTGTGAAAGAGAATCAAGCGTGTGTACAGCGGCATAAACGCAGCAGTGATAGGATTGGTGAGGATCGGTGAGCAAATGCAGACCCTTTGAAGTCATATTGCATGGTACCCATTCCATGGGTCTCAACTCTCCAGGTTTAAGGGATTCTTCCTTCAGCTAAAACATGCATGTGGAACCCAGACTATGATCCACCATGTGATTGGGAAACGTGTTCAAAGGTGTCTCAGTTTTTGTCCCCTGGTACTCGGGTGCAACATTCCAGACGCTTTACTAACACTCTCCCGACTTGGAGAGTCAGTGCCTTTAAACTCCTGTTTGGTCCAGTTTGCAATTTCTGCGGAAAATGAACAGGAATAGGGAGAACCAATGAGAGACTAGCTGGAGGTGTCTGGACGGGCAAATTTAACTCTCATTTCCCACCAGGAAGAGGAATTAACCAAAGGCTCAGCGTGCCATGCCGGAACCACACTAGGGCCTGAAGCAATCGTGCGGTGTCGCGGCCAGCTCACAAGAAAGCGAGTTGAAGAAAGGAGCTCAGGGGCACTGTCATTCACAAACCTGCAGAGTTATAAATGACAGCTATCGTCCAAAAATATATTGAAGTAAGGCTGCCAAGAGGACTTGAAAGCGGGGCAGAATTGCAGGAAACCGATTTCAAGAGGTAGACTGGAATTGCATGTAAAGCATAGGAAAAGAGACAGAACGTCCACAATGATGCACTTGGCCAAAAAGGGTGTATGGGTTTTTTCCTGAATATATTCACGAAAAAACGCATACGCACTTTTTGGCCAACCAAGCAAGCTTGCAAAGGAAATCTGCACTACAATGAAGTCTCACTGCCCTCCGGTCAAAAGGGCCATCTGAAAAAAATGTAAAATCCAGAAAGGCAGGACCGGCCATGGAGAACTGGGAGCCTTGTTATGCTGATGGGCGGGATGTAAATTGCCAACAGCCACTCTGGAGAAGTGTATGGTGTTTCCTGAAACATCTACAAAACAAAGCAACAGAGCCTAGGGCACTTCCACTTATGGTCCTATAGCTTAGGGAAATTAAAATCAAAAAGACACAGCCACCCCAAAGTTTGGGACGGCTCTGTTTACAAGAACCTCGTTTACGGTACAAGTTCAATATCGCAGAAAGCGAAAAATGGATAAAGAAGTTGTGGTACTTACGTACAATGCAATATCACTCCGCAATGAAATCTATGTCATCAGGCCCGTAGCAGCATAATGAGTGGATTCAGGTACGATGATTCTAAGTGAAATAAGTCACACAGAAAAAGAAACATCATAAGATATCACTACTACACGGAATGTAAACTTGGCTACACAGGAACTGAATTACAAAACAGAGCAGGGTCTCAAATGTAGAAAACCAACTTATGCTTGCTTAAGGGGAAAGGTGAGTTGGGGTGCTGCATAAAACCAGAGATTGAAATTAGCACAGATACCGTTCCATAAGCCAAATATGTAATAGACAAGAGCTACTCCTTGCTCAACGAAGTGGACTCAACACCCCATATTAAACGCCTAAGAATATACCTGACTAGTAAGAATCTTAAAACCTATGGATTTATATGTCTCCGAAAGAGAATCAAGCGTGTGTACAGCGGCATAAACGCAGCAGTGATAGGATTGGTGAGGATCGGTGAGCAAATGCAGACCCTTTCAAGTCATATTGCATGGTACCCATTCCATGGGTCTCAACTCTCCAGGTTTAAGGGATTCTTCCTTCAGCTAAAACATGCATGTGGAACCCAGCCTATGATCCACCGTGTGATTGGGAATCGTGTTCAAATGTGTCTCAGTTTTCGTCCCCTGGTACTCGGGTGCAACATTCCAGACGCTTTACTAACACTCTCCCCACTTGGAGAGTCAGTGCCTTTAACCTCCTGTTTGGCCCAGTTTGCAATTTCTGCGGAAAATGAACAGGAATAGGGAGAACTAATGAGAGACTACCTGGAGGTGTCTGGACGGGCAAATTTAACTCTCATTTCCCACCAGGAAGAGGAATTAACCAAAGGCTCAGCGTGCCATGCCGGAACCACACTAGGGCCTGAAGCAATCGTGCAGTGTTGCGGACAGCTCACAAGAAAGCGAGTTGAAGAAAGGAGCTCAGGGGCACTGTCACTCTCAAACCTGCAGAGTTATAAATGACAGCTATCGTCCAAAAATATATTGAAGTAAGGCTGCCAAGAGGACTTGAAAGCGGGGCAGAATTGCAGGAAACCGATTTCAGGAGGTAGACTGGAATTGCATGTAAAGCACAGGAAAAGAGGCAGAACGTCCACAATGATGCACTTGGCCAAAAAGGGCGTATGCGTTTTTTCCTGAATATATTCAGGAAAAAACGCATACGCCCTTTTTGGCCAACCAAGCAAGCTTGCAAAGGAAATCTGCACTACAATGAAGTCTCACTGCCCCCCGGTCAAAAGCGCCATCTGAAAAATGTGTAAAATCCAGAAAGGCAGGACAGGCCATGGAGAACTGGGAGCCTTGTTATGCTGATGGGCGGGATGTAAATTGCCAACAGCCACTCTGGAGAAGTGTATGGTGTTTCCTGAAACATCTACAAAACAAAGCAACAGAGCCTAGGGCACTTCCACTTATGGTCCTATAGCTTAGGGAAATTAAAATCAAAAAGACACAGCCACCCCAAAGTTTGGGACGGCTCTGTTTACAAGAACCTCGTTTACGGTACAAGTTCAATATTGCAGAAAGCGAAAAATGGATAAAGAAGTTGTAGTACTTACATACAATGCAATATCACTCAGCAATGAAATCTATGTCATCAGGCCCGTAGCAGCATAATGAGTGGATTCAGGTACGATGATTCTAAGTGAAATAAGTCACACAGAAAAAGAAACATCATAAGATATCACTACTACACGGAATGTAAACTTGGCTACACAGGAACTGAATTACAAAACAGAACAGGGTCTCAAATGTAGAAAACCAACTTATGCTTGCTTAAGGGGAAAGGTGAGTTGGGGTGCTGCATAAAACCAGAGATTGAAATTAGCACAGATACCATTCCATAATCCAAATATGTAATAGACAAGAGCTACTCCTTGCTCAACGAAGTGGACTCAACACCCCATATTAAACGCCTAAGAATATACCTGACTAGTAAGAATCTTAAAACCTATGGATTTATATGTCTCCGAAAGAGAATCAAGCGTGTGTACAGCGGCATAAACGCAGCAGTGATAGGATTGGTGAGGATCGGTGAGCAAATGCAGACCCTTTGAAGTCATATTGCATGGTACCCATTCCATGGGTCTCAACTCTCCAGGTTTAAGGGATTCTTCCTTCAGCTAAAACATGCATGTAGAACCCAGACTATGATCCACCGTGTGATTGGGAAACGTGTTCAAATGTGTCTCAGTTTTCGTCCCCTGGTACTCGGGTGCAACATTCCAGACGCTTTACTAACACTCTCCCGACTTGGAGAGTCAGTGCCTTTAACCTCCTGTTTGTCCCAGTTTGCAATTTCTGCGGAAAATGAACAGGAATAGGGAGAAACAATGAGAGACTAGCTGGAGGTGTCTGGACGGGCAAATTTAACTCTCATTTCCCACCAGGAAGAGGAATTAACCAAAGGCTCAGCGTGCCGTGCCGGAACCACACTAGGGCCTGAAGCAATCCTGCGGTGCTGCGGACAGCTCACAAGAAAGCGAGTTGAAGAAAGGAGCTCAGGGGCACTGTCATTCACAAACCTGCAAAGTTATAAATGACAGCTATCGTCCAAAAATATATTGGAGTAAGGCTGCCAAGAGGACTTGAAAGCGGGGCAGAATTGCAGGAAACCGATTTCAGGAGGTAGACTGGAATTGCATGTAAAGCATAGGAAAAGAGGCAGAACGTCCACAATGATGCACTTGGCCAAAAAGGGCGTATGCGTTTTTTCCTGAATATATTCAGGAAAAAACGCATACGCCCTTTTTGGCCAACCAAGCAAGCTTGCAAAGGAAATCTGCACTACAATGAAGTCTCACTGCCCCCCGGTCAAAAGGGCCATCTGAAAATAGTGTAAAATCCAGAAAGGCAGGACAGGCCATGGAGAACTGGGAGCCTTGTTATGCTGATGGGCGGGATGTAAATTGCCAACAGCCACTCTGGAGAAGTGTATGGTGTTTCCTGAAACATCTACAAAACAAAGCAACAGAGGCTAGGGCACTTCCACTTATGGTCCTATAGCTTAGGGAAATTAAAATCAAAAAGACACAGCCACCCCAAAGTTTGGGACGGCTCTGTTTACAAGAACCTCGTTTACGGTACAAGTTCAATATCGCAGAAAGCGAAAAATGGATAAAGAAGTTGTGGTACTTACGTACAATGCAATATCACTCAGCAATGAAATCTATGTCATCAGGCCCGTAGCAGCATAATGAGTGGATTCAGGTACGATGATTCTAAGTGAAATAAGTCACACAGAAAAAGAAACATCATAAGATATCACTACTACACAGAATGTAAACTTGGCTACACAGGAACTGAATTACAAAACAGAACAGGGTCTCAAATGTAGAAAACCAACTTATGCTTGCTTAAGGGGAAAGGTGAGTTGGGGTGCTGCATAAAACCAGAGATTGAAATTAGCACAGATACCGTTCCATAAGCCAAATATGTAATAGACAAGAGCTACTCCTTGCTCAACGAAGTGGACTCAACACCCCATATTAAACGCCTAAGAATATACCTGACTAGTAAGAATCTTAAAACCTATGGATTTATATGTCTCCGAAAGAGAATCAAGCGTGTGTACAGCGGCATAAACGCAGCAGTGATAGGATTGGTGAGGATCGGTGAGCAAATGCAGACCCTTTGAAGTCATATTGCATGGTACCCATTATATGGGTCTCAACTCTCCAGGTTTAAGGGATTCTTCCTTCAGCTAAAACATGCATGTGGAACCCAGAGTATGATCCACCGTGTGATGGGGAAACGTGTTCAATGGTGTCTCAGTTTTCGTCCCCTGGTACTCGGGTGCAACATTCCAGACGCTTTACTAACACTCTCCCGACTTGGAGAGTCAGTGCCTTTAACCTCCTGTTTGTCCCAGTTTGCAATTTCTGCGGAAAATGAACAGGAATAGGGAGAAACAATGAGAGACTAGCTGGAGGTGTCTGGACGGGCAAATTTAACTCTCATTTCCCACCAGGAAGAGGAATTAACCAAAGGCTCAGCGTGCCGTGCCGGAACCACACTAGGGCCTGAAGCAATCCTGCGGTTTTGCGGACAGCTCACAAGAAAGCGAGTTGAAGAAAGGAGCTCAGGGGCACTGTCATTCACAAACCTGCAAAGTTATAAATGACAGCTATCGTCCAAAAATATATTGGAGTAAGGCTGCCAAGAGGACTTGAAAGCGGGGCAGAATTGCAGGAAACCGATTTCAGGAGGTAGACTGGAATTGCATGTAAAGCATAGGAAAAGAGGCAGAACGTCCACAATGATGCACTTGGCCAAAAAGGGCGTATGCGTTTTTTCCTGAATATATTCAGGAAAAAACGCATACGCCCTTTTTGGCCAACCAAGCAAGCTTGCAAAGGAAATCTGCACTACAATGAAGTCTCACTGCCCCCCGGTCAAAAGGGCCATCTGAAAATAGTGTAAAATCCAGAAAGGCAGGACAGGCCATGGAGAACTGGGAGCCTTGTTATGCTGATGGGCGGGATGTAAATTGCCAACAGCCACTCTGGAGAAGTGTATGGTGTTTCCTGAAACATCTACAAAACAAAGCAACAGAGCCTAGGGCACTTCCACTTATGGTCCTATAGCTTAGGGAAATTAAAATCAAAAAGACACAGCCACCCCAAAGTTTGGGACGGCTCTGTTTACAAGAACCTCGTTTACGGTACAAGTTCAATATCGCAGAAAGCGAAAAATGGATAAAGAAGTTGTGGTACTTACGTACAATGCAATATCACTCAGCAATGAAATCTATGTCATCAGGCCCGTAGCAGCATAATGAGTGGATTCAGGTACGATGATTCTAAGTGAAATAAGTCACACAGAAAAAGAAACATCATAAGATATCACTACTACAGGGAATGTAAACTTGGCTACACAGGAACTGAATTACAAAACAGAACAGGGTCTCAAATGTAGAAAACCAACTTATGCTTGCTTAAGGGGAAAGGTGAGTTGGGGTGCTGCATAAAACCAGAGATTGAAATTAGCACAGATACCGTTCCATAAGCCAAATATGTAATAGACAAGAGCTACTCCTTGCTCAACGAAGTGGACTCAACACCCCATATTAAACGCCTAAGAATATACCTGACTAGTAAGAATCTTAAAACCTATGGATTTATATGTCTCCGAAAGAGAATCAAGCGTGTGTACAGCGGCATAAACGCAGCAGTGATAGGATTGGTGAGGATCGGTGAGCAAATGCAGACCCTTTCAAGTCATATTGCATGGTACCCATTCCATGGGTCTCAACTCTCCAGGTTTAAGGGATTCTTCCTTCAGCTAAAACATGCATGTGGAACCCAGAGTATGATCCACCGTGTGATGGGGAAACGTGTTCAAAGGTGTCTCAGTTTTCGTCCCCTGGTACTCGGGTGCAACATTCCAGACGCTTTACTAAGACTCTCCCCACTTGGAGAGTCAGTGCCTTTAACCTCCTGTTTGTCCCAGTTTGCAATTTCTGCGGAAAATGAACAGGAATAGGGAGAACCAATGAGAGACTAGCTGGAGGTGTCTGGACGGGCAAATTTAACTCTCATTTCCCACCATGAAGAGGAATTAACCAAAGGCTCAGCGTGCCATGCCGGAACCACACTAGGGCCTGAAACAATCCTGCGGTGTTGTGGCCAGCTCACAAGAAAGCGAGTTGAAGAAAGGAGCTCAGGGGCACTGTCATTCACAAACCTGCAGAGTTATAAATGACAGCTATCGTCCAAAAATATATTGAAGTAAGGCTGCCAAGAGGACTTGAAAGCGGGGCAGAATGGCAGGAAACCGATTTCAGGAGGTAGACTGGAATTGCATGTAAAGCATAGGAAAAGAGGCAGAACGTCCACAATGATGCACTTGGCCAAAAAGGGCGTATGCATTTTTTCCTGAGTATATTCAGAAAAAACGCATACGCCCTTTTTAGCCAACCAAGCAAGCTTGCAAAGGAAATCTGCACTACAATGAAGTCTCACTGCCCCCTGGTCAAAAGGGCCATCTGAAAAAAATGTAAAATCCAGAAAGGCAGGACAGGCCATGGAGAACTGGGAGCCTTGTTATGCTGATGGGCGGGATGTAAATTGCCAACAGCCACTCTGGAGAAGTGTATGGTGTTTCCTGAAACATCTACAAAACAAAGCAACAGAGCCTAGGGCACTTCCACTTATGGTCCTATAGCTTAGGGAAATTAAAATCAAAAAGACACAGCCACCCCAAAGTTTGGGACGGCTCTGTTTACAAGAACCTCGTTTACGGTACAAGTTCAATATCACAGAAAGCAAAAAATGGATAAAGAAGTTGTGGTACTTACGTACAATGCAATATCACTCAGCAATGAAATCTATGTCATCAGGCCCGTAGCAGCATAATGAGTGGATTCAGGTACGATGATTCTAAGTGAAATAAGTCACACAGAAAAAGAAACATCATAAGATATCACTACTACACGGAATGTAAACTTGGCTACACAGGAACTGAATTACAAAACAGAACAGGGTCTCAAATGTAGAAAACCAACTTATGCTTGCTTAAGGGGAAAGGTGAGTTGGGGTGCTGCATAAAACCAGAGATTGAAATTAGCACAGATACCGTTCCATAAGCCAAATATGTAATAGACAAGAGCTACTCCTTGCTCAACGAAGTGGACTCAACACCCCATATTAAACGCCTAAGAATATACCTGACTAGTAAGAATCTTAAAACCTATGGATATATATGTCTCCGAAAGAGAATCAAGCGTGTGTACAGCGGCATAAACGCAGCAGTGATAGGATTGGTGAGGATCGGTGAGCAAATGCAGACCCTTTGAAGTCATATTGCATGGTACCCATTCCATGGGTCTCAACTCTCCAGGTTTAAGGGATTCTTCCTTCAGCTAAAACATGCATGTGGAACCCAGACTATGATCCACCGTGTGATGGGGAAACGTGTTCAAAGGTGTCTCAGTTTTCGTCCCCTGGTACTAGGGTGCAACATTCCAGACGCTTTACTAACACTCTCCCCACTTGGAGAGTCAGTGCCTTTAACCTCCTGTTTGTCCCAGTTTGCAATTTCTGCGGAAAATGAACAGGAATAGGGAGAACCAATGAGAGACTAGCTGGAGGTGTCTGGACGGGCAAATTTAACTCTCATTTCCCACCAGGAAGAGGAATTAACCAAAGGCTCAGCGTGCCATGCCGGAACCACACTAGGGCCTGAAACAATCCTGCGGTGTTGCGGCCAGCTCACAAGAAAGCGAGTTGAAGAAAGGAGCTCAGGGGCACTGTCATTCACAAACCTGCAGTGTTATAAATGACAGCTATCGTCCAAAAATATATTGAAGTAAGGCTGCCAAGAGGACTTGAAAGCGGGGCAGAATTGCAGGAAACCGATTTCAAGAGGTAGACTGGAATTGCATGTAAAGCATAGGAAAAGAGGCAGAACGTCCACAATGATGCACTTGGCCAAAAAGGGCGTATGCGTTTTTTCCTGAATATATTCACGAAAAAACGCATACGCACTTTTTGGCCAACCAAGCAAGCTTGCAAAGGAAATCTGCACTACAATGAAGTCTCACTGCCCTCCGGTCAAAAGGGCCATCTGAAAAAAATGTAAAATCCAGAAAGGCAGGACAGGCCATGGAGAACTGGGAGCCTTGTTATGCTGATGGGCGGGATGTAAATTGCCAACAGCCACTCTGGAGAAGTGTATGGTGTTTCCTGAAACATCTACAAAACAAAGCAACAGAGCCTAGGGCACTTCCACTTATGGTCCTATAGCTTAGGGAAATTAAAATCAAAAAGACACAGCCACCCCAAAGTTTGGGACGGCTCTGTTTACAAGAACCTCGTTTACGGTACAAGTTCAATATCGCAGAAAGCGAAAAATGGATAAAGAAGTTGTGGTACTTACGTACAATGCAATATCACTCAGCAATGAAATCTATGTCATCAGGCCCGTAGCAGCATAATGAGTGGATTCAGGTACGATGATTCTAAGTGAAATAAGTCACACAGAAAAAGAAACATCATAAGATATCACTACTACACGGAATGTAAACTTGGCTACACAGGAACTGAATTACAAAACAGAGCAGGGTCTCAAATGTAGAAAACCAACTTATGCTTGCTTAAGGGGAAAGGTGAGTTGGGGTGCTGCATAAAACCAGAGATTGAAATTAGCACAGATACCGTTCCATAAGCCAAATATGTAATAGACAAGAGCTACTCCTTGCTCAACGAAGTGGACTCAACACCCCATATTAAACGCCTAAGAATATACCTGACTAGTAAGAATCTTAAAACCTATGGATTTATATGTCTCCGAAAGAGAATCAAGCATGTGTACAGCGCAATAAACGCAGCAGTGAAAGGATTGGTGAGGATCGGTTAGCAAATGCAGACCCTTTGAAGTCATATTGCATGGTACCCATTCCATGGGTCTCAACTCTCCAGGTTTAAGGGATTCTTCCTTCAGCTAAAACATGCATGTGGAACCCAGAGTATGATCCACCGTGTGATCAGGAAACGTGTTCCAATGTGTCTCTGTTTTCGTCCCCCGGTACTTGGGTGCAACATTCCAGACGCTTTACTAACACTCTCCCCACTTGGAGAGTCAGTGCCTTTAAACTCCTGTTTGGCCCAGTTTGCAATTTCTGCGGAAAATGAACAGGAAAAGGGAGAACCAATGAGAGACTAGCTGGAGGTGTCTGGACGGGCAAATTTAACTCTCATTTCCCACCAGGAAGTGGAATTAACCAAAGGCTCAGAGTGCAGTGCCGGAACCACACTAGGGCCTGAAGCAATCGTGCGGTGTTGCGGCCAGCTCACAAGAAAGCGAGTTGAAGAAAGAAGCTCAGGGGCACTGTCATTCACAAACCTGCAGAGTTATAAATGACAGCTATCGTCCAAAAATATATTGAAGTAAGGCCGCCAAGAGGACTCGAAAGCGGGGCAGAATTGCAGGAAACCGATTTCAGGAGGTAGATAGGAATTGCATTTAAAGCATAGGAAAAGAGACAGAACTTGGAAAATAATGCACTTGGCAAAAAAGGGCATATGTGTTTTATCCAGAGCTCTCATAACCGAGGGGAGGAGATTCCCAGCAGGCTCCAACTGCCACCTGAGGGCTCATGTTGTCAAGGCAACGTGAGCAAGCCAGGCAGGAGTTACCTCACAGCAGAGATCCCACCTCACAGAAGGGTGAGAAACCCAGCCAACATCAGAGTCTCACCATAGTGCCCACATCACCAAGGGGATGGGAACCAGGCAGGAGTGTCTTCACACCAGTGGGGCCACATCATTGAAAGGTGAGGTACTCAGCACATGTGTCCTCAAACCAGAGGACCCACATCACTAAGGGCCTCGGAGTGAGGCAGGCAGGAGTAGCCTCACAACACTGGGCCCATAGAATAAAAAAGTGAGGAATCCAGCAGTTGGAACCTCCCAGCAGGGGACCCAGAGCACCGAGGCTATGGGATCCAGGCCACAGTGAACTCACAGAAGAGGGCCCATTTCATGAAACTGAGCAACCCAGCCATTGGGACCACAGAGCAGGAGGTCCACATCCCCATGGGGATATAAATCTGGTAGGAGTGTCCTCGCACCACTGAAAACGTATCAGAAAATTTTGGGAGACCAGCAGTTAGAGCCTGACGCCAGAGGACCCTCATCACCAAGGGAAGGAGGCTCCCAGCAGGCTCCAACGGCCACCAGAGGGCTGACGTCGCCAAGGCGATGTGTGCCAACCAGGCACGAATGACCTCACAGCAGAGGGCCCACCTCAGAGAAGTGTGACGAACCCAGTCAGGATCAGACTCGCACCAGAGGGCCCACATCACCAAATGGATTGGAACCAGGCAGGAGTGTCCTCACATGAGTAGGGCCACATCATCTAAAGGTGAGGAACCCAGAACACGTGGCTTCAAACCATAGGACACACATCACCAAGAGGCTGGGGGTGAGGCAGGCAGGAGGAGCCTCACAACAGAGGGCCCAAAAATAAGGAAGGTGAGGAATCCAGCAGTTGCAACCTCCCAGCAGGCGGCCCAGAGCACAGAGGCTAGGGGATCCAAGCCAGAGTGAACTAACACCAGACAGCCCACATCATGAAACTGTGAGCAACCCAGACATTGGGACCTCAGAGCAGAAGGCCCACATCCCCATGGTGATGGGAACATGACAGGAGTGTCCTGGCATCACTGGGCTCACATCAGAAAACGTGGGGTGCTCAGAAGTTAGGGCCTGACGCTAGAGGGCACTCATCACCGAGGGGAGGAGGCTCCCAGCAGGCTCCAGCTGCCACCAGAGGGCCAACGTCACCAAGGCGATGTGTGCCAGCCCGGCAGGAGTGACCTCACAGCAGAGGCCCCACCTCACAGAAGGGTGAGGAACACAGCCAGGATCAGACTCTCACCAGAGGGCCCACATCACCAAGGGGAAGGGAATCAGGCAGGAGTGTCCCCACATCAGTGGGACAACATCATCGAAAGGTGAGGATCCCAGCACATGTAGCCTCAAACCAGAGGAACCACATCACCAAGGGGTTCGGAATGAGGCTGGCAGGACCGGCCTCACAACACAGGGTCCATAGAATATAAAAGTTGAGGAATCCAGCAGTTGGAACCTCCCAGCAAGCGGCCCAGAGCACCGAGGCTATGGGATCCAGGCCGCAGTGAACTCACAGCAGAGGGCCCACATCATGAACCTGTGAGCAGCCCAGCCGTTGGGACCTCAGAACAGAAGGCCCACATCCCCATTGGGATGGGAACCTGGCAGGAGTGGCTTCGCACCACTTAGCACATATCAGAAAATGTTAGGAGCCCAGCAGTTAGGGCCTGACGCCAGGGGGCCCTCATAACTGAGGGGAGGAGACTCCCAGCAGGTTCCAACTGCCAACAGAGGGCCCACGTCTACAAGGTGGCATGCGCCAGCCAGGCAGTAGTGACCTCACAACAGAGGGCCTATCTCACAGAAGGGTGAGGAACCGAGGTAGGATGAGACTCTTGCCAGAGGGCCCACAACACCAAGGGGATGGGAACCAGTCAGGACTGTCCTCTCACCAGTGGGGCCACATCATCGAAAGGTGAGGAACCCAGCACATGCGGCCTCATATCAGAGGACATACATCACAAAGGGGATGGGAGTGAGGCAGGTAGGAGTAGCCTAAAAACAGAGGGCCCAAAGAATAAAAAAGGTGAGGAATCCAGCATTTGGAACCTCCCAGCAGGCGGCCAAGAGCACAGAAGCTATGAGATGCAGGCAGGAGTGAACTAACAGCAGAGAGCCCACATCATGAAACTGTGAGCAACCCAGGCGTTGGGACCTCAGAGCAGAAAGCCCACATCCCCATGGGGATGGGAACCTGACAGGAGTGTCCTGGCATCACTGGGCTCACATCAGAAAACGTGGGGAACCCAGCAGTTAGGGCCTGATGCTAGAGGGCTGTCATCACCGAGGGCAGGAGGCTCCCAGCAGGTTCCATGTGCCAACAGAGGGCCCACGTCACCAAGGTGATGTGTGCAAGTCAGGTAGGATTGACCTCACAGCAGAGGGCCTACCTCACAGAAGAGTGAGGAACCCAGCCAGGATAAGACTGTCACCAGAAGGCCCACATCACCAAGGGTATGGGAACCAGGCAGGAGTGTCCTCACACCAGTGGGGCCACATCATTGAAAGTTGCGGAACCCAGCATATGTGGCCTCAAACCAGAGGACCCACATCACAAAGGGGATGCGAGTGAGGCAGGCAGGAGGAGCATCGCAACACAGACCCCATAGAATACAAAAGTTGAGGAATCGAGCAGTTGGAACCTTCCAGCAGGCGGCCCAGAGCACAGAGGCTATGGCATCCAGGCCAGAGTGAACTAACAGCAGAGAGCCCACATCATGAAACTGTGAACAACCCAGCCGTTGGGACCTCAGAACAGAAGGCCCACATCCCAATGGGTATGTGAACCTGGATGGAGTGTCTTCGAACCACTGGGCGCACATCACAAAATGTGGGGAGCCCAGCCGTTAGGGCCTGACGCCAGAGGGCCCTCATCACCGAGGGGAGGAGGCTCCCAGCAGGCTCCAAGTGCCACCAGAGGGCTCATGTCCACAAGGCGAGGTGAGCAAGCCAGGCAGGAGTGACCTCACAGCAGACGGCCCACCTCACAGATGGGTGAGGAACCCAGCCAGGATCAGACTCTCAACAGAGAGCCCACATCACCAAGGGGATGTGAACCAGGCAGGAGTCTCCTAAGACCATTGGTCCCACATCATCGAAAGGTGAGGAACCCAGCACATGTGGCCTCAAA
The DNA here is from genome assembly GCF_964374135.1 of Grampus griseus. Taxonomy (NCBI): domain Eukaryota; kingdom Metazoa; phylum Chordata; class Mammalia; order Artiodactyla; family Delphinidae; genus Grampus; species Grampus griseus. The sequence goes on along the minus strand of NW_028133010.1, from coordinate 143,753 downwards.
CCAGAGGACACACATCACGAAGGGGCTGGGAGTGAGGCAGGCAGGAGGATCCTCACAACAGAGGGCCTAAAAAATTAAAAAAAGTGAGGAATCCAGCAGTTGGAACCTTCCAGCAGGCGGCCAAGAACACAGAGGCTATGGGATCCAGGCCACAGTGAACTAACACCAGAGAGCCCACATCATGAAACTGTGATCAACCCAGCCGTTGGAACGTCAGAGCAGAAGGCCCACATCCCCATGGAGATGGGAACCTAAGAGGAGTGCCCGAGCATCACTGGGCTCACTAAGAAAAGTTAGGGAGCCCAGCAGTTAGGGCTTGACATCAGAGGGCCCTCATCACAGAGGTGAGGAGGCTCCCAGCAGGGTCCAAGTGCCACCAGAGGGCTCATGTCAACAAGGCGAGGTGAGCAAGCCAGGCAAGAGTTACCTGATAGTAGAGGGCCCACCTCACAGATGGTTGAGGAACCCAGCCAGGATCAGACTCTCACCAGAGGGCCCACATCACAAAGGGGATGGGAACCAGTCAGGATTATCCTCACACCAGTGGGGCCTCATCATCTTAACGTGAGGAACCCAGCACATGTGTCCTCAAACCAGAGGACCCACATCATAAAGGGCCTTGGAGTGAGGCAGGCAGGAGTAGCCTCACAACACAGGGCACATAATATAAAATACGTGAGGATTCCAGCATTTAGACCTTCCAGCAGGCAGCTCAGAACACCGAGGCTATGGGATCCAGGCCACAGTGAACTCACAGCAGAGGGCCAACATCATAAAACTGTGAGCAACCCAGGCGTTGGGACCACAGAGCAGAAGGCCCACATCCCCATGGGAATGGGAACCTGGCTGGAGTGTCCTCGCACCACTGGGCGCACATCAGAAAATGTGGGGAGCCCACCATTTAGGGCCTGACGCCAGAGGGCCGTCATCACCGAGAGGAGGAGGCACCCTGCACACTCCAACTGCCACCAGAGGGCTCACGTCTCCAAGGTGACGTGTGCCAGCCAGTCAGGAGTGACCTCACAGCAGAGGGCCTACCTCACAGAACGTTGAGGAACCCAGCCAGGATTAGACTCTGGCCAGAGGGCCCACCTCACCAAGGGGATGGTAACCAGGCAGGAGTGTCCTCACACGAGTGGGGCCACATCATTGAAAGGTGAGGAACGCAGCACATGTGGCCTCAAGCTATAGGACAGTCATCACCAAGGGGCTGGCAGCGAGGCAGGCAGGAGGAACCTCACAACAGAGGGCACATAGAATAAAAAAGTTGAGGAATCCAGCAGTTGGAACCTCCCAGCAGGCGGCTCAGAGCACCGATGATAAGGGATCCTTGCCGGAGTGAACTCACAGCAGAGGGCCCACATCATGGTACTGTGAGCAAGCCAGCCGTTTTGACCTCAGAGCAGAAGGCCCATATCCCCATGGGGATGCGAACCTGGCAAGAGTGTCCTCACTCACTTGGCGCACATCAGAAAATGTGGGGAGCCAGCAGTTATGGCCTAAGGCAAGAGGGCCCTCATCACCGAGGGGAGGAGGATCCCAGCACACTCCAACTGCCACCAGAGGGCCCACGTCGCCAAGGTGACTTGTGCCAGACAGGCATGATTGACCTCACAGCAGAGGGCCCACCTCACAGAAGGGTGAGGAACCCAGCCAGGATCAGACTCTCACCTGAGGGCCCACATCAGCAAGGGGATGGGAACCAGTCAGGACTGTCTTCCCTCCAGTGGGGCCACATCATTGAAAGGTGCGGAACCCAGCACATGTGGCCTCAAATCAGAGGACACATATCACAAAGGGAATGGGAGTGAGGCAGGCAGGAGTAGCCTAAAACAGAGGGCCCAAAGAATAAGAAAGGTGAGGAATCCAGCACATGTGGCCTCAAACCAGAGGACACACATCACGAAGGGGCTGGGAGTGAGGCAGGCAGGAGGATCCTCACAACAGAGGGCCCAAAAAATTAAAAAAGTGAGGAATCCAGCAGTTGGAACCTCCCAGCAGGCGGCCAAGAACACAGAGGCTATGGGATCCAGGCCACAGTGAACTAACACCAGAGAGCCCACATCATGAAACTGTGATCAACCCAGCCGTTGGAACGTCAGAGCAGAAGGCCCACATCCCCATGGAGATGGGAACCTAAGAGGAGTGCCCGAGCATCACTGGGCTCACTAAGAAAAGTTGGGGAGCCCAGCAGTTAGGGCCTGACGTCAGAGGGCCCTCATCACAGCACGCTCCAACTGCCACCACACAGCTGACTTCACCAAGGCATTGTGTGCCAGCCATGCAGGAGTGACCTATCAGCAGAGGGTCTCCCTCACAGAAGGCTGAGGAACACAGCCAGGAACAGACTCTCACCAGGGGGTCCGCATAACCACGTGGATGAGAAGCAGGCAGGAGTGTCCTCACACTAGTGGGGCCACATCATCGAAAGGTGAGGAACCCAGCAAAGGTGGCCACAAGCCAGAGGACCCACATCACCAGGGGGTTGAGAGTGAGGTAGGTGTCTGGACAGGCATATTTAACACTCATTTCCCACCAGGAAGAGGAATGAACCAAAGGCTCAGCGTGCCATGCCGGAACCACACTAGGGCCTGAATCAATCCTGCGGTGTTGCGGCCAGCTCACAAGAAAGCGAGTTGAAGAAAGGAGCTCAGGGGCACTGTCATTCACAAACCTGCAGAGTTATAAATGACAGCTATTGTCCAAAAATATATTGAAGTAAGGCTGCCTAGAGGACTTGAAAGCGGGGCAGAATTGCAGGAAACCGATTTCAGGAGGTAGACTGGAATTGCATGTAAAGCATAGGAAAAGAGGCAGAACGTCCACAATGATGCACTTGGCCAAAAAGTGCGTATGCGTTTTTTCCTGAATATATTCAGGAAAAAACGCATACGCACTTTTTGGCCAACCAAGCAAGCTTGCAAAGGAAATGTGCACTACAATGAAGTCTCACTGCCCCCCAGTCAAAAGGGCCATCTGAAAAAAGTGTAAAATCCAGAAATGCAGGACAGGCCATGGAGAACTGGGAGCCTTGTTATGCTGATGGGCGGGATGTAAATTGCCAACAGCCACTCTGGAGAAGTGTATGGTGTTTCCTGAAACATCTACAAAACAAAGCAACAGAGCCTAGGGCACTTCCACTTATGGTCCTATAGCTTAGGGAAATTAAAATCAAAAAGACACAGCCACCCCAAAGTTTGGGATGGCTCTGTTTACAAGAACCTCGTTTACGGTACAAGTTCAATATCGCAGAAAGCGAAAAATGGATAAAGAAGTTGTGGTACTTACGTACAATGCAATATCACTCAGCAATGAAATCTATGTCATCAGGCCCGTAGCAGCATAATGAGTGGATTCAGGTACGATGATTCTAAGTGAAATAAGTCACACAGAAAAAGAAACATCATAAGATATCACTACTACACGGAATGTAAACTTGGCTACACAGGAACTGAATTACAAAACAGAACAGGGTCTCAAATGTAGAAAACCAACTTATGCTTGCTTAAGGGGAAAGGTGAGTTGGGGTGCTGCATAAAACAAGAGATTGAAATTAGCACAGATACCGTTCCATAAGCCAAATATGTAATACACAAGAGCTACTCCTTGCTCAACGAAGTGGACTCAACACCCCATATTAAACGCCTAAGAATATACCTGACTAGTAAGAATCTTAAAACCTATGGATTTATATGTCTCTGAAAGAGAATCAAGCGTGTGTACAGCGGCATAAACGCAGCAGTGATAGGATTGGTGAGGATCGGTGAGCAAATGCAGACCCTTTGAAGTCATATTGCATGGTACCCATTCCATGGGTCTCAACTCTCCAGGTTTAAGGGAATCTTCCTTCAGCTAAAACATGCATGTGGAACCCAGACTATGATCCACCGTGTGATTGGGAAACGTGTTCAAAGGTGTCTCAGTTTTCGTCCCCTGGTACTCGGGTGCAACATTCCAGACGCTTTACTAACACTCTCCCGACTTGGAGAGTCAGTGCCTTTAAACTCCTGTTTGGTCCAGTTTGCAATTTCTGCGGAAAATGAACAGGAATAGGGAGAACCAATGAGAGACTAGCTGGAGGTGTCTGGACGGGCAAATTTAACTCTCATTTCCCACCAGGAAGAGGAATTAACCAAAGGCTCAGCGTGCCATGCCGGAACCACACTAGGGCCTGAAGCAATCGTGCGGTGTCGCGGCCAGCTCACAAGAAAGCGAGTTGAAGAAAGGAGCTCAGGGGCACTGTCATTCACAAACCTGCAGAGTTATAAATGACAGCTATCGTCCAAAAATATATTGAAGTAAGGCTGCCAAGAGGACTTGAAAGCGGGGCAGAATTGCAGGAAACCAATTTCAAGAGGTAGACTGGAATTGCATGTAAAGCATAGGAAAAGAGACAGAACGTCCACAATGATGCACTTGGCCAAAAAGGGCGTATGGGTTTTTTCCTGAATATATTCACGAAAAAACGCATACGCACTTTTTGGCCAACCAAGCAAGCTTGCAAAGGAAATCTGCACTACAATGAAGTCTCACTGCCCTCCGGTCAAAAGGGCCATCTGAAAAAAATGTAAAATCCAGAAAGGCAGGACAGGCCATGGAGAACTGGGAGCCTTGTTATGCTGATGGGCGGGATGTAAATTGCCAACAGCCACTCTGGAGAAGTGTATGGTGTTTCCTGAAACATCTACAAAACAAAGCAACAGAGCCTAGGGCACTTCCACTTATGGTCCTATAGCTTAGGGAAATGAAAATCAAAAAGACACAGCCACCCCAAAGTTTGGGACGGCTCTGTTTACAAGAACCTCGTTTACGGTACAAGTTCAATATCGCAGAAAGCGAAAAATGGATAAAGAAGTTGTGGTACTTACGTACAATGCAATATCACTCAGCAATGAAATCTATGTCATCAGGCCCGTAGCAGCATAATGAGTGGATTCAGGTACGATGATTCTAAGTGAAATAAGTCACACAGAAAAAGAAACATCATAAGATATCACTACTACACGGAATGTAAACTTGGCTACACAGGAACTGAATTACAAAACAGAGCAGGGTCTCAAATGTAGAAAACCAACTTATGCTTGCTTAAGGGGAAAGGTGAGTTGGGGTGCTGCATAAAACCAGAGATTGAAATTAGCACAGATACCGTTCCATAAGCCAAATATGTAATAGACAAGAGCTACTCCTTGCTCAACGAAGTGGACTCAACACCACATATTAAACGCCTAAGAATATACCTGACTAGTAAGAATCTTAAAACCTATGGATTTATATGTCTCCGAAAGAGAATCAAGCGTGTGTACAGCGGCATAAACGCAGCAGTGATAGGATTGGTGAGGATCGGTGAGCAAATGCAGACCCTTTGAAGTCATATTGCATGGTACCCATTCCATGGGTCTCAACTCTCCAGGTTTAAGGGATTCTTCCTTCAGCTAAAACATGCATGTGGAACCCAGCCTATGATCCACCGTGTGATTGGGAAACGTGTTCAAAGGTGTCTCAGTTTTCGTCCCCTGGTACTCGGGTGCAACATTCCAGACGCTTTACTAACACTCTCCCCACTTGGAGAGTCAGTGCCTTTAACCTCCTGTTTGGCCCAGTTTGCAATTTCTGCGGAAAATGAACAGGAATAGGGAGAACCAATGAGAGACTAGCTGGAGGTGTCTGGACGGGCAAATTTAACTCTCATTTCCCACCAGGAAGAGGAATTAACCAAAGGCTCAGCGTGCCATGCCGGAACCACACTAGGGCCTGAAGCAATCGTGCAGTGTTGCGGCCAGCTCACAAGAAAGCGAGTTGAAGAAAGGAGCTCAGGGGCACTGTCATTCACAAACCTGCAGAGTTATAAATGACAGCTATCGTCCAAAAATATATTGAAGTAAGGCTGCCAAGAGGACTTGAAAGCGGGGCAGAACTGCAGGAAACCGATTTCAGGAGGTAGACTGGAATTGCATGTAAAGCATAGGAAAAGAGGCAGAACGTCCACAATGATGCACTTGGCCAAAAAGGGCGTATGCGTTTTTTCCTGAATATATTCACGAAAAAACGCATACGTCCTTTTTGGCCAACGAAGCAAGCTTGCAAAGGAAATCTGCACTACAATGAAGCCTCAGTGCCCCCCGGTCAAAAGGGCCATCTGAAAAAAGTGTAAAATCGACAAAGGCAGGACAGGCCATGGAGAACTGGGAGCCTTGTTATGCTGATGGGCGGGATGTAAATTGCCAACAGCCACTCTGGAGAAGTGTATGGTGTTTCCTGAAACATCTAAAAAACAAAGCAACAGAGCCTAGGGCACTTCCACTTATGGTCCTATAGCTTAGGGAAATTAAAATCAAAAAGACACAGCCACCCCAAAGTTTGGGACGGCTCTGTTTACAAGAACCTCGTTTACGGTAGAAGTTCAATATCACAGAAAGCGAAAAATGGATAAAGAATTTGTGGTACTTACGTACAATGCAATATCACTCAGCAATGAAATCTATGTCATCAGGCCCGTAGCAGCATAATGAGTGGATTCAGGTACGATGATTCTAAGTGAAATAAGTCACACAGAAAAAGAAACATCATAAGATATCACTACTACACGGAATGTAAACTTGGCTACACAGGAACTGAATTACAAAACAGAACAGGGTCTCAAATGTAGAAAACCAACTTATGCTTGCTTAAGGGGAAAGGTGAGTTGGGGTGCTGCATAAAACCAGAGATTGAAATTAGCACAGATACCGTTCCATAAGCCAAATATGTAATAGACAAGAGCTACTCCTTGCTCAACGAAGTGGACTCAACACCCCATATTAAACGCCTAAGAATATACCTGACTAGTAAGAATCTTAAAACCTATGGATTTATATGTCTCCGAAAGAGAATCAAGCGTGTGTACAGCGCAATAAACGCAGCAGTGAAAGGATTGGTGAGGTTCGGTTAGCAAATGCAGACCCTTTGAAGTCATATTGCATGGTACCCATTCCATGGGTCTCAACTCTCCAGGTTTAAGGGATTCTTCCTTCAGCTAAAACATGCATGTGGAACCCAGAGTATGATCCACCGTGTGATCAGGAAACGTGTTCCAATGTGTCTCTGTTTTCGTCCCCCGGTACTTGGGTGCAACATTCCAGACGCTTTACTAACACTCTCCCCACTTGGAGAGTCAGTGCCTTTAACCTCCTGTTTGGCCCAGTTTGCAATTTCTGCGGAAAATGAACAGGAATAGGGAGAACCAATGAGAGACTAGCTGGAGGTGTCTGGACGGGCAAATTTAACTCTCATTTCCCACCAGGAAGTGGAATTAACCAAAGGCTCAGAGTGCAGTGCCGGAACCACACTAGGGCCTGAAGCAATCGTGCGGTGTTGCGGCCAGCTCACAAGAAAGCGAGTTGAAGAAAGAAGCTCAGGGGCACTGTCATTCACAAACCTGCAGAGTTATAAATGACAGCTATCGTCCAAAAATATATTGAAGTAAGGCCGCCAAGAGGACTCGAAAGCGGGGCAGAATTGCAGGAAACCGATTTCAGGAGGTAGATAGGAATTGCATTTAAAGCATAGGAAAAGAGACAGAACTTGGAAAATAATGCACTTGGCAAAAAAGGGCATATGTGTTTTATCCAGAGCTCTCATAACCGAGGGGAGGAGATTCCCAGCAGGCTCCAACTGCCACCTGAGGGCTCATGTTGTCAAGGCAACGTGAGCAAGCCAGGCAGGAGTTACCTCACAGCAGAGATCCCACCTCACAGAAGGGTGAGAAACCCAGCCAACATCAGAGTCTCACCATAGTGCCCACATCACCAAGGGGATGGGAACCAGGCAGGAGTGTCTTCACACCAGTGGGGCCACATCATTGAAAGGTGAGGTACTCAGCACATGTGTCCTCAAACCAGAGGACCCACATCACTAAGGGCCTCGGAGTGAGGCAGGCAGGAGTAGCCTCACAACACTGGGCCCATAGAATAAAAAAGTGAGGAATCCAGCAGTTGGAACCTCCCAGCAGGGGACCCAGAGCACCGAGGCTATGGGATCCAGGCCACAGTGAACTCACAGAAGAGGGCCCATTTCATGAAACTGAGCAACCCAGCCATTGGGACCACAGAGCAGGAGGTCCACATCCCCATGGGGATATAAATCTGGTAGGAGTGTCCTCGCACCACTGAAAACGTATCAGAAAATTTTGGGAGACCAGCAGTTAGAGCCTGACGCCAGAGGACCCTCATCACCAAGGGAAGGAGGCTCCCAGCAGGCTCCAACGGCCACCAGAGGGCTGACGTCGCCAAGGCGATGTGTGCCAACCAGGCACGAATGACCTCACAGCAGAGGGCCCACCTCAGAGAAGTGTGACGAACCCAGTCAGGATCAGACTCGCACCAGAGGGCCCACATCACCAAATGGATTGGAACCAGGCAGGAGTGTCCTCACATGAGTAGGGCCACATCATCTAAAGGTGAGGAACCCAGAACACGTGGCTTCAAACCATAGGACACACATCACCAAGAGGCTGGGGGTGAGGCAGGCAGGAGGAGCCTCACAACAGAGGGCCCAAAAATAAGGAAGGTGAGGAATCCAGCAGTTGCAACCTCCCAGCAGGCGGCCCAGAGCACAGAGGCTAGGGGATCCAAGCCAGAGTGAACTAACACCAGACAGCCCACATCATGAAACTGTGAGCAACCCAGACATTGGGACCTCAGAGCAGAAGGCCCACATCCCCATGGTGATGGGAACATGACAGGAGTGTCCTGGCATCACTGGGCTCACATCAGAAAACGTGGGGTGCTCAGAAGTTAGGGCCTGACGCTAGAGGGCACTCATCACCGAGGGGAGGAGGCTCCCAGCAGGCTCCAGCTGCCACCAGAGGGCCAACGTCACCAAGGCGATGTGTGCCAGCCCGGCAGGAGTGACCTCACAGCAGAGGCCCCACCTCACAGAAGGGTGAGGAACACAGCCAGGATCAGACTCTCACCAGAGGGCCCACATCACCAAGGGGAAGGGAATCAGGCAGGAGTGTCCCCACATCAGTGGGACAACATCATCGAAAGGTGAGGATCCCAGCACATGTAGCCTCAAACCAGAGGAACCACATCACCAAGGGGTTCGGAATGAGGCTGGCAGGACCGGCCTCACAACACAGGGTCCATAGAATATAAAAGTTGAGGAATCCAGCAGTTGGAACCTCCCAGCAAGCGGCCCAGAGCACCGAGGCTATGGGATCCAGGCCGCAGTGAACTCACAGCAGAGGGCCCACATCATGAACCTGTGAGCAGCCCAGCCGTTGGGACCTCAGAACAGAAGGCCCACATCCCCATTGGGATGGGAACCTGGCAGGAGTGGCTTCGCACCACTTAGCACATATCAGAAAATGTTAGGAGCCCAGCAGTTAGGGCCTGACGCCAGGGGGCCCTCATAACTGAGGGGAGGAGACTCCCAGCAGGTTCCAACTGCCAACAGAGGGCCCACGTCTACAAGGTGGCATGCGCCAGCCAGGCAGTAGTGACCTCACAACAGAGGGCCTATCTCACAGAAGGGTGAGGAACCGAGGTAGGATGAGACTCTTGCCAGAGGGCCCACAACACCAAGGGGATGGGAACCAGTCAGGACTGTCCTCTCACCAGTGGGGCCACATCATCGAAAGGTGAGGAACCCAGCACATGCGGCCTCATATCAGAGGACATACATCACAAAGGGGATGAGAGTGAGGCAGGTAGGAGTAGCCTAAAAACAGAGGGCCCAAAGAATAAAAAAGGTGAGGAATCCAGCATTTGGAACCTCCCAGCAGGCGGCCAAGAGCACAGAAGCTATGAGATGCAGGCAGGAGTGAACTAACAGCAGAGAGCCCACATCATGAAACTGTGAGCAACCCAGGCGTTGGGACCTCAGAGCAGAAAGCCCACATCCCCATGGGGATGGGAACCTGACAGGAGTGTCCTGGCATCACTGGGCTCACATCAGAAAACGTGGGGAACCCAGCAGTTAGGGCCTGATGCTAGAGGGCTGTCATCACCGAGGGCAGGAGGCTCCCAGCAGGTTCCATGTGCCAACAGAGGGCCCACGTTGCCAAGGTGATGTGTGCAAGTCAGGTAGGATTGACCTCACAGCAGAGGGCCTACCTCACAGAAGAGTGAGGAACCCAGCCAGGATAAGACTGTCACCAGAAGGCCCACATCACCAAGGGTATGGGAACCAGGCAGGAGTGTCCTCACACCAGTGGGGCCACATCATTGAAAGTTGCGGAACCCAGCATATGTGGCCTCAAACCAGAGGACCCACATCACAAAGGGGATGCGAGTGAGGCAGGCAGGAGGAGCATCGCAACACAGACCCCATAGAATACAAAAGTTGAGGAATCGAGCAGTTGGAACCTTCCAGCAGGCGGCCCAGAGCACAGAGGCTATGGCATCCAGGCCAGAGTGAACTAACAGCAGAGAGCCCACATCATGAAACTGTGAACAACCCAGCCGTTGGGACCTCAGAACAGAAGGCCCACATCCCAATGGGTATGTGAACCTGGATGGAGTGTCTTCGAACCACTGGGCGCACATCACAAAATGTGGGGAGCCCAGCCGTTAGGGCCTGACGCCAGAGGGCCCTCATCACCGAGGGGAGGAGGCTCCCAGCAGGCTCCAAGTGCCACCAGAGGGCTCATGTCCACAAGGCGAGGTGAGCAAGCCAGGCAGGAGTGACCTCACAGCAGACGGCCCACCTCACAGATGGGTGAGGAACCCAGCCAGGATCAGACTCTCAACAGAGAGCCCACATCACCAAGGGGATGTGAACCAGGCAGGAGTCTCCTAAGACCATTGGTCCCACATCATCGAAAGGTGAGGAACCCAGCACATGTGGCCTCAAACCAGAGGACACACATCACGAAGGGGCTGGGAGTGAGGCAGGCAGGAGGATCCTCACAACAGAGGGCCTAAAAAATTAAAAAAAGTGAGGAATCCAGCAGTTGGAACCTTCCAGCAGGCGGCCAAGAACACAGAGGCTATGGGATCCAGGCCACAGTGAACTAACACCAGAGAGCCCACATCATGAAACTGTGATCAACCCAGCCGTTGGAACGTCAGAGCAGAAGGCCCACATCCCCATGGAGATGGGAACCTAAGAGGAGTGCCCGAGCATCACTGGGCTCACTAAGAAAAGTTAGGGAGCCCAGCAGTTAGGGCTTGACATCAGAGGGCCCTCATCACAGAGGTGAGGAGGCTCCCAGCAGGGTCCAAGTGCCACCAGAGGGCTCATGTCAACAAGGCGAGGTGAGCAAGCCAGGCAAGAGTTACCTGATAGTAGAGGGCCCACCTCACAGATGGTTGAGGAACCCAGCCAGGATCAGACTCTCACCAGAGGGCCCACATCACAAAGGGGATGGGAACCAGTCAGGATTATCCTCACACCAGTGGGGCCTCATCATCTTAACGTGAGGAACCCAGCACATGTGTCCTCAAACCAGAGGACCCACATCATAAAGGGCCTTGGAGTGAGGCAGGCAGGAGTAGCCTCACAACACAGGGCACATAATATAAAATACGTGAGGATTCCAGCATTTAGACCTTCCAGCAGGCAGCTCAGAACACCGAGGCTATGGGATCCAGGCCACAGTGAACTCACAGCAGAGGGCCAACATCATAAAACTGTGAGCAACCCAGGCGTTGGGACCACAGAGCAGAAGGCCCACATCCCCATGGGAATGGGAACCTGGCTGGAGTGTCCTCGCACCACTGGGCGCACATCAGAAAATGTGGGGAGCCCACCATTTAGGGCCTGACGCCAGAGGGCCGTCATCACCGAGAGGAGGAGGCACCCTGCACACTCCAACTGCCACCAGAGGGCTCACGTCTCCAAGGTGACGTGTGCCAGCCAGTCAGGAGTGACCTCACAGCAGAGGGCCTACCTCACAGAACGTTGAGGAACCCAGCCAGGATTAGACTCTGGCCAGAGGGCCCACCTCACCAAGGGGATGGTAACCAGGCAGGAGTGTCCTCACACGAGTGGGGCCACATCATTGAAAGGTGAGGAACGCAGCACATGTGGCCTCAAGCTATAGGACAGTCATCACCAAGGGGCTGGCAGCGAGGCAGGCAGGAGGAACCTCACAACAGAGGGCACATAGAATAAAAAAGTTGAGGAATCCAGCAGTTGGAACCTCCCAGCAGGCGGCTCAGAGCACCGATGATAAGGGATCCTTGCCGGAGTGAACTCACAGCAGAGGGCCCACATCATGGTACTGTGAGCAAGCCAGCCGTTTTGACCTCAGAGCAGAAGGCCCATATCCCCATGGGGATGCGAACCTGGCAAGAGTGTCCTCACTCACTTGGCGCACATCAGAAAATGTGGGGAGCCCAGCAGTTATGGCCTAAGGCAAGAGGGCCCTCATCACCGAGGGGAGGAGGATCCCAGCACACTCCAACTGCCACCAGAGGGCCCACGTCGCCAAGGTGACTTGTGCCAGACAGGCATGATTGACCTCACAGCAGAGGGCCCACCTCACAGAAGGGTGAGGAACCCAGCCAGGATCAGACTCTCACCTGAGGGCCCACATCAGCAAGGGGATGGGAACCAGTCAGGACTGTCTTCCCTCCAGTGGGGCCACATCATTGAAAGGTGCGGAACCCAGCACATGTGGCCTCAAATCAGAGGACACATATCACAAAGGGAATGGGAGTGAGGCAGGCAGGAGTAGCCTAAAACAGAGGGCCCAAAGAATAAGAAAGGTGAGGAATCCAGCACATGTGGCCTCAAACCAGAGGACACACATCACGAAGGGGCTGGGAGTGAGGCAGGCAGGAGGATCCTCACAACAGAGGGCCCAAAAAATTAAAAAAGTGAGGAATCCAGCAGTTGGAACCTCCCAGCAGGCGGCCAAGAACACAGAGGCTATGGGATCCAGGCCACAGTGAACTAACACCAGAGAGCCCACATCATGAAACTGTGATCAACCCAGCCGTTGGAACGTCAGAGCAGAAGGCCCACATCCCCATGGAGATGGGAACCTAAGAGGAGTGCCCGAGCATCACTGGGCTCACTAAGAAAAGTTGGGGAGCCCAGCAGTTAGGGCCTGACGTCAGAGGGCCCTCATCACTGGGGGGCGGAGATTCCCAGCACGCTCCAACTGCCACCACACAGCTGACTTCACCAAGGCATTGTGTGCCAGCCATGCAGGAGTGACCTATCAGCAGAGGGTCTCCCTCACAGAAGGCTGAGGAACACAGCCAGGAACAGACTCTCACCAGGGGGTCCGCATAACCACGTGGATGAGAAGCAGGCAGGAGTGTCCTCACACTAGTGGGGCCACATCATCGAAAGGTGAGGAACCCAGCAAAGGTGGCCACAAGCCAGAGGACCCACATCACCAGGGGGTTGAGAGTGAGGTAGGTGTCTGGACAGGCATATTTAACACTCATTTCCCACCAGGAAGAGGAATGAACCAAAGGCTCAGCGTGCCATGCCGGAACCACACTAGGGCCTGAATCAATCCTGCGGTGTTGCGGCCAGCTCACAAGAAAGCGAGTTGAAGAAAGGAGCTCAGGGGCACTGTCATTCACAAACCTGCAGAGTTATAAATGACAGCTATTGTCCAAAAATATATTGAAGTAAGGCTGCCTAGAGGACTTGAAAGCGGGGCAGAATTGCAGGAAACCGATTTCAGGAGGTAGACTGGAATTGCATGTAAAGCATAGGAAAAGAGGCAGAACGTCCACAATGATGCACTTGGCCAAAAAGTGCGTATGCGTTTTTTCCTGAATATATTCAGGAAAAAACGCATACGCACTTTTGGCCAACCAAGCAAGCTTGCAAAGGAAATGTGCACTACAATGAAGTCTCACTGCCCCCCAGTCAAAAGGGCCATCTGAAAAAAGTGTAAAATCCAGAAAGGCAGGACAGGCCATGGAGAACTGGGAGCCTTGTTATGCTGATGAGCAGGATGTAAATTGCCAACAGCCACTCTGGAGAAGTGTATGGTGTTTCCAGAAACATCTAAAAAACAAAGCAACAGAGCCTAGGGCACTTCCACTTATGGTCCTATAGCTTAGGGAAATTAAAATCAAAAAGACACAGCCACCCCAAAGTTTGGGACGGCTCTGTTTACAAGAACCTCGTTTACGGTACAAGTTCAATATCGCAGAAAGCGAAAAATGGATAAAGAAGTTGTGGTACATACATACAATGCAATATCACTCAGCAAAGAAATCTATGTCATCAGGGCCGTAGCAGCATAATGAGTGGATTCAGGTACGATGATTCTAAGTGAAATAAGTCACCCAGAAAAAGAAACATCATAAGATATCACTACTACACGGAATGTAAACTTGGCTACACAGGAACTGAATTACAAAACAGAACAGGGTCTCAAATGTAGAAAACCAAATTATGCTTGCTTAAGGGGAAAGGTGAGTTGGGGTGCTGCATAAACCAAGAGATTGAAATTAGCACAGATACCGTTCCATAAGCCAAATATATAATAGACAAGAGCTATTCCTTGCTCAACGAAGTGGACACAACACCCCATATTAAACGCCTAAGAATATACCTGACTAGTAAGAATCTTAAAACCTATGGATTTATATGTCTCCGAAAGAGAATCAAGCTTGTGTACAGCGGCATAAACGCAGCAGTGATAGGATTGGTGAGGATCGGTGAGCAAATGCAGACCCTTTGAAGTCATATTGCATGGTACCCAAACCATGGGTCTCAACACTCCAGGTTTAAGGGATTCTTCCTTCAGCTAAAACATGCATGTGGAACCCAGACTATGATCCACCGTGTGATTGGGAAACGTGTTCCAAGGTGTCTCAGTTTTCGTCCCCTGGTACTGGGGTGCAACATTGCAGACGCTTTACTAACACTCTCCCCACTTGGAGAGTCAGTGCCTTTAACCTCCTGTTTGTCCCAGTTTGCAATTTCTGCGGAAAATGAACAGGAATAGGGAGAACCAATGAGAGACTAGCTGGAGGTGTCTGGACGGGCAAATTTAACTCTCATTTCCCACCAGGAAGAGGAATTAACCAAAGGCTCAGCGTGCCATGCCGGAACAACACTAGGACCTGAAACAATCCTTCGGTGTTGCGGCCAGCTCACAAGAAAGCGAGTTGAAGAAAGGAGCTCAGGGGCACTGTCATTCACAAACCTGCAGAGTTATAAATGACAGCTATCGTCCAAAAATATATTGAAGTAAGGCTGCCAAGAGGACTTGAAAGCGGGGCAGAATTGCAGGAAACCGATTTCAGGAGGTAGACTGGAATTGCATGTAAAGCATAGGAAAAGAGGCAGAACGTCCACAATGATGCACTTGGCCAAAAAGGGCGTATGCGTTTTTTCCTGAATATATTCACGAAAAAACGCATACGTCCTTTTTGGCCAACCAAGCAAGCTTGCAAAGGAAATCTGCACTACAATGAAGCCTCAATGCCCCCCAGTCAAAAGGGCCATCTGAAAAAAGTGTAAAATCGACAAAGGCAGGACAGGCCATGGAGAACTGGGAGCCTTGTTATGCTGATGGGCGGGATGTAAATTGCCAACAGCCAGTCTGGAGAAGTGTATGGTGTTTCCTGAAACATCTACAAAACAAAGCAACAGAGCCTAGGGCACTTCCGCTTATGGTTCTATAGCTTAGGGAAATTAAAATCAAAAAGACACAGCCACCCCAAAGTTTGGGACGCCTCTGTTTACAAGAACCTCGTTTACGGTACAAGTTCAATATCACAGAAAGCGAAAAATGGATAAAGAAGTTGTGGTACTTACGTACAATGCAATATCACTCAGCAATGAAATCTATGTCATCAGGCCCGTACCAGCATAATGACTGGATTCAGGTACGATGATTCTAAGTGAAATAAGTCACACAGAAAAAGAAACATCATAAGATATCACTACTACACGGAATGTAAACTTGGCTACACAGGAACTGAATTACAAAACAGAGCAGGGTCTCAAATGTAGAAAACGAACTTATGCTTGCTTAAGGGGAAAGGTGAGTTGGGATGCTGCATATAACAAGAGATTGAAATTAGCACAGATACCGTTCCATAAGCCAAATATGTAATAGACAAGAGCTACTCCTTGCTCAACGAAGTGGACTCAACACCCCGTTTTAAACGCCTAAAAATATACCCGACTAGTAAGAATCTTAAAACCTATGGATTTATATGTCTCTGAAAGAGAATCAAGCGTGTGTACAGCGGCATAAACGAAGCAGTGATAGGATTTGTGAAGATCGGTGAGCAAATGCAGACACTTTGAAGTCATATTGCATGGTACCCATTATATGGGTCTCAACTCTCCAGGTTTAAGGGATTCTTCCTTCAGCTAAAACATGCATGTGGAACCCAGAGTATGATCCACGTGTGATCAGGAAACGTGTTCAAATGTGACTCAGTTTTCGACCCTGGTACTCGGGTGCAACATTCCAGACGCTTTACTAACACTCTCCCCACTTGGAGAGTCAGTGCCTTTAACCTCCTGTTTGGCCCAGTTTGCAATTTCTGCGGAAAATGAACAGGAATAGGGAGAACCAATGAGAGACTAGCTGGAGGTGTCTGGACGGGCAAATTTAACTCTCATTTCCCACCAGGAAGAGGAATTAACCAAAGGCTCAGCGTGCCATGCCGGAACCACACTAGGGCCTGAAGCAATCCTGCGGTGTTGCGGCCAGTTCACAAGAAAGCGAGTTGAAGAAAGGAGCTCAGGGGCACTGTCATTCACAAAACTGCAGAGTTATAAATGACAGCTATCGTCCAAAAATATATTGAAGTAAGGCTGCCAAGAGGACTTGAAAGCGGGGCAGAATTGCAGGAAACCGATTTCAGGAGGTAGACTGGAATTGCATGTAAAGCATAGGAAAAGAGGCAGAACGTCCACAATGATGCACTTGGCCAAAAAGGGCGTATGCGTTTTTTCCTGAATATATTCAGGAAAAAATGCATACGCCCTTTTTGGCCAACCACGCAATCTTGCAAAGGAAATCTGCACTACAATGAAGTCTCACTGCCCCCCGGTCAAAAGGGCCATCTGAAAAAAGTGTAAAATCCAGAAAGGCAGGACAGGCCATGGAGAACTGGGAGCCTTGTTATGCTGATGGGCGGGATGTAAATTGCCAACAGCCACTCTGGAGAAGTGTATGGTGTTTCCTGAAACATCTAAAAAACAAAGCAACAGAGCCTAGGGCACTTCCACTTATGGTCCTATAGCTTAGGGAAATTAAAATCAAAAAGACACAGCCACCCCAAAGTTTGGGACGGCTCTGTTTACAAGAACCTCATTTACGGTACAAGTTCAATATCGCAGAAAGCGAAAAATGGATAAAGAAGTTGTGGTACTTACGTACAATGCAATATCACTCAGCAATGAAATCTATGTCATCAGGCCCGTAGCAGCATAATGAGTGGATTCAGGTACGATGATTCTAAGTGAAATAAGTCACACAGAAAAAGAAACATCATAAGATATCACTACTACACGGAATGTAAACTTGGCTACAGAGGAACTGAATTACAAAACAGAACAGGGTCTCAAATGTAGAAAACCAACTTATGCTTGCTTAAGGGGAAAGGTGAGTTGGGGTGCTGCATAAAACAAGAGATTGAAATTAGCACAGATACCGTTCCATAAGCCAAATATGTAATAGACAAGAGCTACTCCTTGCTCAACGAAGTGGACTCAACACCCCATATTAAACGCCTAAGAATATACCTGACTAGTAAGAATCTAAAAACCTATGGATTTATATGTCTCTGAAAGAGAATCAAGCGTGTGTACAGCGGCATAAACGCAGCAGTGATAGGATTGGTGAGGATCGGTGAGCAAATGCAGACCCTTTGAAGTCATATTGCATGGTACCCATTCCATGGGTCTCAACTCTCCAGGTTTAAGGGATTCTTCCTTCAGCTAAAACATGCATGTGGAACCCAGACTATGATCCACCGTGTGATTGGGAAACGTGTTCAAAGGTGTCTCAGTTTTCGTCCCCTGGTACTCGGGTTCAACATTCCAGACGCTTTACTAACACTCTCCCCAATTGGAGAGTCAGTGCCTTTAAACTCCTCTTTGGTCCACTTTGCAATTTCTGCGGAAAATGAACAGGAATAGGGAGAACGAATGAGAGACTAGCTGGAGGTGTTTGGACGGGCAAATTTAACTCTCATTTCCCACCAGGAAGAGGAATTAACCAAAGGCTCAGCATGCCATGCCGGAACCACACTAGGGCCTGAAGCAATCCTGCGGTGTTGCGGCCAGCTCACAAGAAAGCGAGTTGAAGAAAGGAGCTCAGGGGCACTGTCATTCACAAACCTGCAGAGTTATAAATGACAGCTATCGTCCAAAAATATATTGAAGTAAGGCTGCCAAGAGGACTTGAAAGCGGGGCAGAATTGCAGGAAACCGATTTCAGGAGGTAGACTGGAATTGCATGTAAAGCATAGGAAAAGAGGCAGAACGTCCACAATGATGCACTTGGCCAAAAAGGGCGTATGCGTTTTTTCCTGAATATATTCAGGAAAAAACGCATACGCCCTTTTTGGCCAACCAAGCAAGCTTGCAAAGGAAATCTGAACTACAATGAAGTCTCACTGCACCCCGGTCAAAAGGGCCATCTGTAAAAAATGTAAAATCCAGAAAGGCAGGACAGGTCATGGAGAACTGGGAGCCTTGTTATGCTGATGGGCGGGATGTAAATTGCCAACAGCCACTCTGGAGAAGTGTATGGTGTTTCCTGAAACATCTACAAAACAAAGCAACAGAGCCTAGGGAACTTCCACTTATGGTCCTATAGCTTAGGGAAATTAAAGTCAAAAAGACACAGCCACCCCAAAGTTTGGGACGGCTCTGTTTACAAGAACCTCGTTTACGGTACAAGTTCAATATCGCAGAAAGCGAAAAATGGATAAAGAAGTTGTGGTACTTACGTACAATGCAATATCACTCAGCAATGAAATCTATGTCATCAGGCCCGTAGCAGCATAATGAGTGGATTCAGGTACGATGATTCTAAGTGAAATAAGTCACACAGAAAAAGAAACAACATAAGATATCACTACTACACGGAATGTAAACTTGGCTACACAGGAACTGAATTACAAAACAGAACAGGGTCTCAAATGTAGAAAACAAACTTATGCTTGCTTAAGGGGAAAGGTGAGTTGGGGTGCTGCATAAAACAAGAGATTGAAATTAGCACAGATACCGTTCCATCAGCCAAATATGTAATAGACAAGAGCTACTCCTTGCTCAACGAAGTGGACTCAACACCCCATATTAAACGCCTAAGAATATACCTGACTAGTAAGAATCTTAAAACCTATGGATTTATATGTCTCTGAAAGAGAATCAAGCGTGTGTACAGCGGCATAAACGCAGCAGTGATAGGATTGGTGAGGATCGGTGAGCAAATGCAGACCCTTTGAAGTCATATTGCATGGTACCCATTCCATGGGTCTCAACTCTCCAGGTTTAAGGGATTCTTCCTTCAGCTAAAACATGCATGTGGAACCCAGAGTATGATCCACCGTGTGATGGGGAAACGTGTTCAAAGGTGTCTCAGTTTTCGTCCCCTGGTACTCGGGTGCAACATTCCAGACGCTTTACTAACACTCTCCCCACTTGGAGAGTCAGTGCCTTTAACCTCCTGTTTGTCCCAGTTTGCAATTTCTGCGGAAAATGAACAGGAATAGGGAGAACCAATGAGATACTAGCTGGAGGTGTCTGCACGGGCAAATTTAACTCTCATTTCCCACCATGAAGAGGAATTAACCAAAGGCTCAGCGTGCCATGCCGGAACCACACTAGGGCCTGAAACAATCCTGCGGTGTTGTGGCCAGCTCACAAGAAAGCGAGTTGAAGAAAGGAGGTCAGGGGCACTGTCATTCACAAACCTGCAGAGTTATAAATGACAGCTATCGTCCAAAAATATATTGAAGTTAGGCTGCCAAGAGGACTTGAAAGCGGGGCATAATGGCAGGAAACCGATTTCAGGAGGTAGACTGGAATTGCATGTAAAGCATAGGAAAAGAGGCAGAACGTCCACAATGATGCACTTGGCCAAAAAGGGCGTATGCGTTTTTTCCTGAGTATATTCAGGAAAAAACGCATACGCCCTTTTTGGCCAACCAAGCAAGCTTGCAAAGGAAATCTGCACTACAATGAAGTCTCACTGCCCCCCGGTCAAAAGGGCCATCTGAAAAAAATGTAAAATCCAGAAAGGCAGGACAGGCCATGGAGAACTGGGAGCCTTGTTATGCTGATGGGCGGGATGTAAATTGCCAACAGCCACTCTGGAGAAGTGTATGGTGTTTCCTGAAACATCTACAAAACAAAGCAACAGAGCCTAGGGCACTTCCACTTATGGTACTATAGCTTAGGGAAATTAAAATCAAAAAGACACAGCCACCCCAAAGTTTGGGACGGCTCTGTTTACAAGAACCTCATTTACGGTACAAGTTCAATATCACAGAAAGCGAAAAATGGATAAAGAAGTTGTGGTACTTACGTACAATGCAATATCACTCAGTAATGAAATCTATGTCATCAGGCCCGTAGCAGCATAATGAGTGGATTCAGGTACGATGATTCTAAGTGAAATAAGTCACACAGAAAAAGAAACATCATAAGATATCACTACTACACGGAATGTAAACTTGGCTACACAGGAACTGAATTACAAAACAGAGCAGGGTCTCAAATGTAGAAAACCAACTTATGCTTGCTTAAGGGGAAAGGTGAGTTGGGGTGCTGCATAAAACCAGAGATTGAAATTAGCACAGATACCGTTCCATAAGCCAAATATGTAATAGACAAGAGCTACTCCTTGCTCAACGAAGTGGACTCAACACCCCATATTAAATGCCTAAGAATATACCTGACTAGTAAGAATCTTAAAACCTATGGATTTATATGTCTCCGAAAGAGAATCAAGCGTGTGTACAGCGGCATAAACGCAGCAGTGATAGGATTGGTGAGGATCGGTGAGCAAATGCAGACCCTTTGAAGTCATATTGCATGGTACCCATTCCATGGGTCTCAACTCTCCAGGTTTAAGGGATTCTTCCTTCAGCTAAAACATGCATGTGGAACCCAGAGTATGATCCACCATGTGATTGGGAAACGTGTTCAAAGGTGTCTCAGTTTTCGTCCCCTGGTACTCGGGTTCAACATTCCAGACGCTTTACTAACACTCTCCCCACTTGGAGAGTCAGTACCTTTAACCTCCTGTTTGGCCCAGTTTGCAATTTCTGCGGAAAATGAACAGGAATAGGGAGAACCAATGAGAGACTAGCTGGAGGTGTTTGGACGGGCAAATTTAACTCTCATTTCCCACCAGGAAGAGGAATTAACCAAAGGCTCAGCGTGCCATGCCGGAACCACACTAGGGCCTGAAACAATCCTGCAGTGTTGCGGCCAGCTCACAAGAAAGCGAGTTGAAGAAAGGAGCTCAGGGGCACTGTCATTCACAAACCTGCAGAGTTATAAATGACAGCTATCGTCCAAAAATATATTGAAGTAAGGCTGCCAAGAGGACTTGAAAGCGGGGCAGAATGGCAGGAAACCGATTTCAGGAGGTAGACTGGAATTGCATGTAAAGCATAGGAAAAGAGGCAGAACGTCCACAATGATGCATTTGGCCAAAAAGGGCGTATGCGTTTTTTTCTGAATATATTCACGAAAAAACGCATACGCACTTTTTGGCCAACCAAGCAAGCTTGCAAAGGAAATCTGCACTACAATGAAGTCTCGCTGCCCCCCGGTCAAAAGGGCCATCTGTAAAAAATGTAAAATCCAGAAAGTCAGGACAGGCCATGGAGAACTGGGAGCCTTGTTATGCTGATGGGCGGGATGTAAATTGACAACAGCCACTCTGGAGAAGTGTATGGTGTTTCCTGAAACATCTACAAAACAAAGCAACAGAGCCTAGGGCACTTCCACTTATGGTCCTATAGTTTAGGGAAATTAAAATCAAAAAGACACAGCCACCCCAAAGTTTGGGACGGCTCTGTTTACAAGAACCTCGTTTACGGTACAAGTTCAATATCGCAGAAAGCGAAAAATGGATAAAGAAGTTGTGGTACTTACGTACAATGCAATATCACTCAGCAATGAAATCTATGTCATCAGGCCCGTAGCAGCATAATGAGTGGATTCAGGTACGATGATTCTAAGTGAAATAAGTCACCCAGAAAAAGAAACATCATAAGATATCACTACTACACGGAATGTAAACTTGGCTACACAGGAAATGAATTACAAAACAGAACAGGGTCTCAAATGTAGAAAACCAACTTATGCTTGCTTAAGGGGAAAGGTGAGTTGGGGTGCTGCATAAAACAAGAGATTGAAATTAGCACAGATACCGTTCCATAAGCCAAATATGTAATAGACAAGAGCTACTCCTTGCTCAACGAAGTGGACTCAACACCCCATATTAAACGCCTAAGAATATACCTGACTAGTAAGAATCTTAAAACCTATGGATTTATATGTCTCCGAAGGAGAATCAAACGTGTGTACAGTGGCATAAACACAGCAGTGATAGGATTGGTGAGGATTGTTGAGCAAATGCAGACCCTTTGAAGTCATATTGCATGGTACCCATTCCATGGGTCTCAACTCTCCAGGTTTAAGGGATTCTTCCTTCAGCTAAAACATGCATGTGGAACCCAGAGTATGACCCACCGTGTGGTCGGCAAACGTGTTCAAAGGTGTCTCAGTTTTCGTCCCCTGGTACTCGGGTGCAACATTCCAGACGCTTTACTAACACTCTCCCCACTTGGAGAGTCAGTGCCTTTAACCTCCTGTTTGGCCCAGTTTGCAATTTCTGCGGAAAATGAACAGGAATAGGGAGAACCAATGAGAGACTAGCTGGAGGTGTCAGGACGGGCAAATTTAACTCTCATTTCCCACCAGGAAGAGGAATTAACCAAAGGCTCAGCGTGCCATGCCGGAACCACACTAGGGCCTGAAACAATCCTGCGGTGTTGCGGCCAGCTCACAAGAAAGCGAGTTGAAGAAAGGAGCTCAGGGGCACTGTCATTCACAAACCTGCAGAGTTATAAATGACAGCTATCGTCCAAAAATATATTGAAGTAAGGCTGCCAAGAGGACTTGAAAGCGGGGCAGAATGGCAGGAAACCGATTTCAGGAGGTAGACTGGAATTGCATGTAAAGCATAGGAAAAGAGGCAGAACGTCCACAATGATGCACTTGGCCAAAAAGGGCGTATGCGTTTTTTCCTGAATATATTCAGGAAAAAACGCATACGCCCTTTTTGGCCAACCAAGCAAGCTTGCAAAGGAAATCTGCACTACAATGAAGTCTCACTGCCCCCCGGTCAAAAGGGCCATCTGAAAAAAATGTAAAATCCAGAAATGCAGGACAGGCCATGGAGAACTGGGAGCCTTGTTATGCTGATGGGCGGGATGTAAATTGCCAACAGCCACTCTGGAGAAGTGTATGGTGTTTCCTGAAACATCTACAAAACAAAGCAACAGAGCCTAGGGCACTTCCACTTATGGTCCTATAGCTTAGGGAAATTAAAATCTAAAAGACACAGCCACCCCAAAGTTTGGGACGGCTCTGTTTACAAGAACCTCGTTTACGGTACAAGTTCAATATCATAGAAAGCGAAAAATGGATAAAGAAGTTGTGGTACTTACGTACAATGCAATATCACTCAGCAATGAAATCTATGTCATCAGGCCCGTAGCAGCATAATGAGTGGATTCAGGTACGATGATTCTAAGTGAAATAAGTCACACAGAAAAAGAAACATCATAAGATATCACTACTACACGGAATGTAAACTTGGCTACACATGAACTGAATTACAAAACAGAGCAGGGTCTCAAATGTAGAAAACCAACTTATGCTTGCTTAAGGGGAAAGGTGAGTTGGGGTGCTCCATAAAACCAGAGATTGAAATTAGCACAGATACCGTTCCATAAGCCAAATATGTAATAGACAAGAGCTACTCCTTGCTCAACGAAGTGGACTCAACACCCCATATTAAACGCCTAAGAATATACCTGACTAGTAAGAATCTTAAAACCTATGGATTTATATGTCTCCGAAAGAGAATCAAGCGTGTGTACAGCGGCATAAACGCAGCAGTGATAGGATTGGTGAGGATCGGTGAGCAAATGCAGACCCTTTGAAGTCATATTGCATGGTACCCTTTCCATGGGTCTCAACTCTCCAGGTTTAAGGGATTCTTCCTTCAGCTAAAACATGCATGTGGAACCCAGAGTATGATCCACCATGTGATTGGGAAACGAGTTCAAAGGTGTCTCAGTTTTCGTCCCCTGGTACTCGGGTTCAACATTCCAGACGCTTTACTAACACTCTCCCCACTTGGAGAGTCAGTGCCTTTAACCTCCTGTTTGGCCAAGTTTGCAATTTCTGCGGAAAATGAACAGGAATAGGGAGAACCAATGAGAGACTAGCTGGAGGTGTCTGGACGGGCAAATTTAACTCTCATTCCCCACCAGGAAGAGGAATTAACCAAAGGCTCAGCGTGCCATGCCGGAACCACACTAGGGCTGGAAGCAATCCTGCAGTGTTGTGGCCTGCTCACAAGAAAGCGAGTTGAAGAAAGGAGCTCAGGGGCACTGTCATTCACAAACCTGCAGAGTTATAAATGACAGCTATCGTCCAAAAATATATTGAAGTAAGGCTGCCAAGAGGACTTGAAAGCGGGGCAGAATGGCAGGAAACCGATTTCAGGAGGTAGACTGGAATTGCATGTAAAGCATAGGAAAAGAGGCAGAACGTCCACAATGATGCACTTGGCCAAAAAGGGCGTATGCGTTTTTTTCTGAATATATTCAGGAAAAAACGCATACGCACTTTTTGGCCAACCAAGCAAGCTTGCAAAGGAAATCTGCACTACAATGAAGTCTCGCTGCCCCCCGGTCAAAAGGGCCATCTGTAAAAAATGTAAAATCCAGAAAGTCAGGACAGGCCATGGAGAACTGGGAGCCTTGTTATGCTGATGGGCGGGATGTAAATTGACAACAGCCACTCTGGAGAAGTGTATGGTGTTTCCTGAAACATCTACAAAACAAAGCAACAGAGCCTAGGGCACTTCCACTTATGGTCCTATAGCTTAGGGAAATTAAAATCAAAAAGACACAGCCACCCCAAAGTTTGGGACGGCTCTGTTTACAAGAACCTCGTTTACGGTACAAGTTCAATATCGCAGAAAGCGAAAAATGGATAAAGAAGTTGTGGTACTTACGTACAATGCAATATCACTCAGCAATGAAATCTATGTCATCAGGCCCGTAGCAGCATAATGAGTGGATTCAGGTACGATGATTCTAAGTGAAATAAGTCACAGAGAAAAAGAAACATCATAAGATATCACTACTACACGGAATGTAAACTTGGCTACACAGGAAATGAATTACAAAACAGAACAGGGTCTCAAATGTAGAAAACCAACTTATGCTTGCTTAAGGGGAAAGGTGAGTTGGGGTGCTGCATAAAACAAGAGATTGAAATTAGCACAGATACCGTTCCATAAGCCAAATATGTAATAGACAAGAGCTACTCCTTGCTCAACGAAGTGGACTCAACACCCCATATTAAACGCCTAAGAATATACCTGACTAGTAAGAATCTTAAAACCTATGGATTTATATGTCTCCGAAGGAGAATCAAACGTGTGTACAGTGGCATAAACACAGCAGTGATAGGATTGGTGAGGATTGTTGAGCAAATGCAGACCCTTTGAAGTCATATTGCATGGTACCCATTCCATGGGTCTCAACTCTCCAGGTTTAAGGGATTCTTCCTTCAGCTAAAACATGCATGTGGAACCCAGAGTATGACCCACCGTGTGGTTCGGAAACGTGTTCAAAGGTGTCTCAGTTTTCGTCCCCTGGTACTCGGGTGCAACATTCCAGACGCTTTACTAACACTCTCCCCACTTGGAGAGTCAGTGCCTTTAACCTCCTGTTTGTCCCAGTTTGCAATTTCTGCGGAAAATGAACAGGAATAGGGAGAACCAATGAGAGACTAGCTGGAGGTGTCTGCACGGGCAAATTTAACTCTCATTTCCCACCAGGAAGAGGAATTAACCAAAGGCTCAGCGTGCCATGCCGGAACCACACTAGGGCCTGAAACAATCCTGCGGTGTTGCGGCCAGCTCACAAGAAAGCGAGTTGAAGAAAGGAGCTCAGGGGCACTGTCATTCACAAACCTGCAGAGTTATAAATGCAGCTATCGTCCAAAAATATATTGAAGTAAGGCTGCCAAGAGGACTTGAAAGCGGGGCAGAATTGCAGGAAACCGATTTCAGGAGGTAGACTGGAATTGCATGTAAAGCATAGGAAAAGAGGCAGAACGTCCACAATGATGCACTTGGCCAAAAACGGCATATGCGTTTTTTCCTGAATATATTCAGGAGAAAACGCATACGCCCTTTTTGGCCAACCAAGCAAGCATGCAAAGGAAATCTGCACTACAATGAAGTCCCACTGCCCCCCAGTCAAAAGGGCCATCTGAAAAAAGTATAAAATCCAGAAAGGCAGGACAGGCCATGGAGACGTGGGAGCCTTGTTATGCTGATGGGTGGGATGTAAATTGCCAACAGCCACTCTGCAGAAGTGTATGGTGTTTCCTGAAACATCTAAAAAACAAAGCAACAGAGCCTAGGGCACTTCCACTTATGGTCCTATAGCTTAGGGAAATTAAAATCAAAAAGACACAGCCACCCCAAAGTTTGGGACGGCTCTGTTTACAAGAACCTCGTTTACGGTACAAGTTCAATATCACAGAAAGTGAAAAATGGATAAAGAATTTGTGGTACTTACGTACAATGCAATATCACTCAGCAATGAAATCTATGTCATCAGGCCCGTAGCAGCATAATGAGTGGATTCAGGTACGATGATTCTAAGTGAAATAAGTCACACAGAAAAAGAAACATCATAAGATATCACTACTACACGGAATGTAAACTTGGCTACACAGGAACTGAATTACAAAACAGAACAGGGTCTCAAATGTAGAAAACCAACTTATGCTTGCTTAAGGGGAAAGGTGAGTTGGGGTGCTGCATAAAACCAGAGATTGAAATTAGCACAGATACCGTTCCATAAGCCAAATATGTAATAGACAAGAGCTACTCCTTGCTCAACGAAGTGGACTCAACACCCCATATTAAACGCCTAAGAATATACCTGACTAGTAAGAATCTTAAAACCTATGGATTTATATGTCTCCGAAAGAGAATTAAGCGTGTGTACAGCGGCATAAACCCAGCAGTGATAGGATTGGTGAGGTTCGGTTAGCAAATGCAGACCCTTTGAAGTCATATTGCATGGTACCCATTCCATGGGTCTCAACTCTCCAGGTTTAAGGGATTCTTCCTTCAGCTAAAACATGCATGTGGAACCCAGAGTATGATCCACCGTGTGATCAGGAAACGTGTTCCAATGTGTCTCAGTTTTCGTCCCCCGGTACTTGGGTGCAACATTCCAGACGCTTTACTAACACTCTCCCCACTTGGAGAGTCAGTGCCTTTAACCTCCTGTTTGGCCCAGTTTGCAATTTCTGCGGAAAATGAACAGGAAAAGGGAGAACCAATGAGAGACTAGCTGGAGGTGTCTGGACGGGCAAATTTAACTCTCATTTCCCACCAGGAAGTGTAATTAACCAAAGGCTCAGAGTGCAGTGCCGGAACCACACTAGGGCCTGAAGCAATCGTGCGGTGTTGCGGCCAGCTCACAAGAAAGCGAGTTGAAGAAAGAAGCTCAGGGGCACTGTCATTCACAAACCTGCAGAGTTATAAATGACAGCTATCGTCCAAAAATATATTGAAGTAAGGCCGCCAAGAGGACTCGAAAGCGGGGCAGAATTGCAGGAAACCGATTTCAGGAGGTAGATAGGAATTGCATTTAAAGCATAGGAAAAGAGACAGAACTTGGAAAATAATGCACTTGGCAAAAAAGGGCATATGTGTTTTATCCAGAGCTCTCATAACCGAGGAGAGGAGATTCCCAGCAGGCTCCAACTGCCACCTGAGGGCTCATGTTGTCAAGGCAACGTGAGCAAGCCAGGCAGGAGTTACCTCACAGCAGAGATCCCACCTCACAGAAGGGTGAGAAACCCAGCCAACATCAGAGTCTCACCATAGTGCCCACATCACCAAGGGGATGGGAACCAGGCAGGAGTGTCTTCACACCAGTGGGGCCACATCATCGAAAGGTGAGGTACTCAGCACATGTGTCCTCAAACCAGAGGACCCACATCACTAAGGGCCTCGGAGTGAGGCAGGCAGGAGTAGCCTCACAACACTGGGCCAATAGAATAAAAAAGTGAGGAATCCAGCAGTTGGAACCTCCCAGCAGGGGACCCAGAGCACCGAGGCTATGGGATCCAGGCCACAGTGAACTCACAGAAGAGGGCCCATTTCATGAAACTGAGCAACCCAGCCATTGGGACCACAGAGCAGGAGGTCCACATCCCCATGGGGATATAAATCTGGTAGGAGTGTCCTCGCACCACTGAAAACGTATCAGAAAATTTTGGGAGACCAGCAGTTAGAGCCTGACGCCAGAGGACCCTCATCACCAAGGGAAGGAGGCTCCCAGCAGGCTCCAACGGCCACCAGAGGGCTGACGTCGCCAAGGCGATGTGTGCCAACCAGGCACGAATGACCTCACAGCAGAGGGCCCACCTCAGAGAAGTGTGACGAACCCAGTCAGGATCAGACTCGCACCAGAGGGCCCACATCACCAAATGGATTGGAACCAGGCAGGAGTGTCCTCACATGAGTAGGGCCACATCATCTAAAGGTGAGGAACCCAGAACACGTGGCTTCAAACCATAGGACACACATCACCAAGAGGCTGGGGGTGAGGCAGGCAGGAGGAGCCTCACAACAGAGGGCCCAAAAATAAGGAAGGTGAGGAATCCAGCAGTTGCAACCTCCCAGCAGGCGGCCCAGAGCACAGAGGCTAGGGGATCCAAGCCAGAGTGAACTAACACCAGACAGCCCACATCATGAAACTGTGAGCAACCCAGACATTGGGACCTCAGAGCAGAAGGCCCACATCCCCGTGGTGATGGGAACATGACAGGAGTGTCCTGGCATCACTGGGCTCACATCAGAAAACGTGGGGTGCTCAGAAGTTAGGGCCTGACGCTAGAGGGCACTCATCACCGAGGGGAGGAGGCTCCCAGCAGGCTCCAGCTGCCACCAGAGGGCCAACATCACCAAGGCGATGTGTGCCAGCCCGGCAGGAGTGACCTCACAGCAGAGGCCCCACCTCACAGAAGGGTGAGGAACACAGCCAGGATCAGACTCTCACCAGAGGGCCCACATCACCAAGGGGAAGGGAATCAGGCAGGAGTGTCCCCACATCAGTGGGACAACATCATCGAAAGGTGAGGATCCCAGCACATGTAGCCTCAAACCAGAGGAACCACATCACCAAGGGGTTCGGAATGAGGCTGGCAGGACCGGCCTCACAACACAGGGTCCATAGAATATAAAAGTTGAGGAATCCAGCAGTTGGAACCTCCCAGCAAGCGGCCCAGAGCACCGAGGCTATGGGATCCAGGCCGCAGTGAACTCACAGCAGAGGGCCCACATCATGAACCTGTGAGCAGCCCAGCCGTTGGGACCTCAGAACAGAAGGCCCACATCCCCATTGGGATGGGAACCTGGCAGGAGTGGCTTCGCACCACTTAGCACATATCAGAAAATGTTAGGAGCCCAGCAGTTAGGGCCTGACGCCAGGGGGCCCTCATAACTGAGGGGAGGAGACTCCCAGCAGGTTCCAACTGCCAACAGAGGGCCCACGTCTACAAGGTGGCATGCGCCAGCCAGGCAGTAGTGACCTCACAACAGAGGGCCTATCTCACAGAAGGGTGAGGAACCGAGGTAGGATGAGACTCTTGCCAGAGGGCCCACAACACCAAGGGGATGGGAACCAGTCAGGACTGTCCTCTCACCAGTGGGGCCACATCATCGAAAGGTGAGGAACCCAGCACATGCGGCCTCATATCAGAGGACATACATCACAAAGGGGATGGGAGTGAGGCAGGTAGGAGTAGCCTAAAAACAGAGGGCCCAAAGAATAAAAAAGGTGAGGAATCCAGCATTTGGAACCTCCCAGCAGGCGGCCAAGAGCACAGAAGCTATGGGATGCAGGCAGGAGTGAACTAACAGCAGAGAGCCCACATCATGAAACTGTGAGCAACCCAGGCGTTGGGACCTCAGAGCAGAAAGCCCACATCCCCATGGGGATGGGAACCTGACAGGAGTGTCCTGGCATCACTGGGCTCACATCAGAAAACGTGGGGAACCCAGCAGTTAGGGCCTGATGCTAGAGGGCTGTCATCACCGAGGGCAGGAGGCTCCCAGCAGGTTCCATGTGCCAACAGAGGGCCCACGTTGCCAAGGTGATGTGTGCAAGTCAGGTAGGATTGACCTCACAGCAGAGGGCCTACCTCACAGAAGAGTGAGGAACCCAGCCAGGATAAGACTGTCACCAGAAGGCCCACATCACCAAGGGGATGGGAACCAGGCAGGAGTGTCCTCACACCAGTGGGGCCACATCATTGAAAGTTGCGGAACCCAGCATATGTGGCCTCAAACCAGAGGACCCACATCACAAAGGGGATGCGAGTGAGGCAGGCAGGAGGAGCATCGCAACACAGACCCCATAGAATACAAAAGTTGAGGAATCGAGCAGTTGGAACCTTCCAGCAGGCGGCCCAGAGCACAGAGGCTATGGCATCCAGGCCAGAGTGAACTAACAGCAGAGAGCCGACATCATGAAACTGTGAACAACCCAGCCGTTGGGACCTCAGAACAGAAGGCCCACATCCCAATGGGTATGTGAACCTGGATGGAGTGTCTTCAAACCACTGGGCGCACATCACAAAATGTGGGGAGCCCAGCCGTTAGGGCCTGACGCCAGAGGGCCCTCATCACCGAGGGGAGGAGGCTCCCAGCAGGCTCCAAGTGCCACCAGAGGGCTCATGTCCACAAGGCGAGGTGAGCAAGCCAGGCAGGAGTGACCTCACAGCAGACGGCCCACCTCACAGATGGGTGAGGAACCCAGCCAGGATCAGACTCTCAACAGAGAGCCCACATCACCAAGGGGATGTGAACCAGGCAGGAGTCTCCTAAGACCATTGGTCCCACATCATCGAAAGGTGAGGAACCCAGCACATGTGGCCTCAAACCAGAGGACACACATCACGAAGGGGCTGGGAGTGAGGCAGGCAGGAGGATCCTCACAACAGAGGGCCTAAAAAATTAAAAAAAGTGAGGAATCCAGCAGTTGGAACCTTCCAGCAGGCGGCCAAGAACACAGAGGCTATGGGATCCAGGCCACAGTGAACTAACACCAGAGAGCCCACATCATGAAACTGTGATCAACCCAGCCGTTGGAACGTCAGAGCAGAAGGCCCACATCCCCATGGAGATGGGAACCTAAGAGGAGTGCCCGAGCATCACTGGGCTCACTAAGAAAAGTTAGGGAGCCCAGCAGTTAGGGCTTGACATCAGAGGGCCCTCATCACAGAGGTGAGGAGGCTCCCAGCAGGGTCCAAGTGCCACCAGAGGGCTCATGTCAACAAGGCGAGGTGAGCAAGCCAGGCAAGAGTTACCTGATAGTAGAGGGCCCACCTCACAGATGGTTGAGGAACCCAGCCAGGATCAGACTCTCACCAGAGGGCCCACATCACAAAGGGGATGGGAACCAGTCAGGATTATCCTCACACCAGTGGGGCCTCATCATCTTAACGTGAGGAACCCAGCACATGTGTCCTCAAACCAGAGGACCCACATCATAAAGGGCCTTGGAGTGAGGCAGGCAGGAGTAGCCTCACAACACAGGGCACATAATATAAAATACATGAGGATTCCAGCATTTAGACCTTCCAGCAGGCAGCTCAGAACACCGAGGCTATGGGATCCAGGCCACAGTGAACTCACAGCAGAGGGCCAACATCATAAAACTGTGAGCAACCCAGGCGTTGGGGCCACAGAGCAGAAGGCCCACATCCCCATGGGAATGGGAACCTGGCTGGAGTGTCCTCGCACCACTGGGCGCACATCAGAAAATGTGGGGAGCCCACCATTTAGGGCCTGACGCCAGAGGGCCGTCATCACCGAGAGGAGGAGGCACCCTGCACGCTCCAACTGCCACCAGAGGGCTCACGTCTCCAAGGTGACGTGTGCCAGCCAGTCAGGAGTGACCTCACAGCAGAGGGCCTACCTCACAGAACGTTGAGGAACCCAGCCAGGATTAGACTCTGGCCAGAGGGCCCACCTCACCAAGGGGATGGTAACCAGGCAGGAGTGTCCTCACACGAGTGGGGCCACATCATTGAAAGGTGAGGAACGCAGCACATGTGGCCTCAAGCTATAGGACAGTCATCACCAAGGGGCTGGCAGCGAGGCAGGCAGGAGGAACCTCACAACAGAGGGCACATAGAATAAAAAAGTTGAGGAATCCAGCAGTTGGAACCTCCCAGCAGGCGGCTCAGAGCACCGATGATAAGGGATCCTTGCCGGAGTGAACTCACAGCAGAGGGCCCACATCATGGTACTGTGAGCAAGCCAGCCGTTTTGACCTCAGAGCAGAAGGCCCATATCCCCATGGGGATGCGAACCTGGCAAGAGTGTCCTCACTCACTTGGCGCACATCAGAAAATGTGGGGAGCCCAGCAGTTATGGCCTAAGGCAAGAGGGCCCTCATCACCGAGGGGAGGAGGATCCCAGCACACTCCAACTGCCACCAGAGGGCCCACGTCGCCAAGGTGACTTGTGCCAGACAGGCATGATTGACCTCACAGCAGAGGGCCCACCTCACAGAAGGGTGAGGAACCCAGCCAGGATCAGACTCTCACCTGAGGGCCCACATCAGCAAGGGGATGGGAACCAGTCAGGACTGTCTTCCCTCCAGTGGGGCCACATCATTGAAAGGTGCGGAACCCAGCACATGTGGCCTCAAATCAGAGGACACATATCACAAAGGGAATGGGAGTGAGGCAGGCAGGAGTAGCCTAAAAACAGAGGGCCCAAAGAATAAGAAAGGTGAGGAATCCAGCACATGTGGCCTCAAACCAGAGGACACACATCACGAAGGGGCTGGGAGTGAGGCAGGCAGGAGGATCCTCACAACAGAGGGCCCAAAAAATTAAAAAAGTGAGGAATCCAGCAGTTGGAACCTCCCAGCAGGAGGCCAAGAACACAGAGGCTATGGGATCCAGGCCACAGTGAACTAACACCAGAGAGCCCACATCATGAAACTGTGATCAACCCAGCCGTTGGAACGTCAGAGCAGAAGGCCCACATCCCCATGGAGATGGGAACCTAAGAGGAGTGCCCGAGCATCACTGGGCTCACTAAGAAAAGTTGGGGAGCCCAGCAGTTAGGGCCTGACGTCAGAGGGCCCTCATCACTGGGGGGCGGAGATTCCCAGCACGCTCCCACTGCCACAACACAGCTGACTTCACCAAGGCATTGTGTGCCAGCCATGCAGGAGTGACCTATCAGCAGAGGGTCTCCCTCACAGAAGGCTGAGGAACACAGCCAGGAACAGACTCTCACCAGGGGGTCCGCATAACCACGTGGATGAGAAGCAGGCAGGACTGTCCTCACACTAGTGGGGCCACATCATCGACAGGTGAGGAACCCAGCAAAGGTGGCCACAAGCCAGAGGACCCACATCACCAGGGGGTTGAGAGTGAGGTAGGTGTCTGGACAGGCATATTTAACACTCATTTCCCACCAGGAAGAGGAATGAACCAAAGGCTCAGCGTGCCATGCCGGAACCACACTAGGGCCTGAATCAATCCTGCGGTGTTGCGGCCAGCTCACAAGAAAGCGAGTTGAAGAAAGGAGCTCAGGGGCACTGTCATTCACAAACCTGCAGAGTTATAAATGACAGCTATCGTCCAAAAATATATTGAAGTAAGGCTGCCAAGAGGACTTGAAAGCGGGGCAGAATTGCAGGAAACCGATTTCAGGAGGTAGACTGGAATTGCATGTAAAGCATAGGAAAAGAGGCAGAACGTCCACAATGATGCACTTGGCCAAAAAGGGCGTATGCGTTTTTTCCTGAATATATTCAGGAAAAAACGCATACGCACTTTTTGGCCAACCAAGCAAGCTTGCAAAGGAAATCTGCACTACAATGAAGTCTCACTGCCCCCCATTCAAAAAGGGCCATCTGAAAAAAGTGTAAAATCCAGAAAGGCAGGACAGGCCATGGAGAACTGGGAGCCTTGTTATGCTGATGGGCAGGATGTAAATTGCCAACAGCCACTCTGGAGAAGTGTATGGTGTTTCCAGAAACATCTAAAAAACAAAGCAACAGAGCCTAGGGCACTTCCACTTATGGTCCTATAGCTTAGGGAAATTAAAATCAAAAAGACACAGCCACCCCAAAGTTTGGGACGGCTCTGTTTACAAGAACCTCGTTTACGGTACAAGTTCAATATCGCAGAAAGCGAAAAATGGATAAAGAAGTTGTGGTACATACATACAATGCAATATCACTCAGCAAAGAAATCTATGTCATCAGGGCCGTAGCAGCATAATGAGTGGATTCAGGTACGATGATTCTAAGTGAAATAAGTCACCCAGAAAAAGAAACATCATAAGATATCACTACTACACGGAATGTAAACTTGGCTACACAGGAAATGAATTACAAAACAGAACAGGGTCTCAAATGTAGAAAACCAACTTATGCTTGCTTAAGGGGAAAGGTGAGTTGGGGTGCTGCATAAAACCAGAGATTGAAATTAGCAAAGATACCGTTCCATAAGCCAAATATGTAATAGACAAGAGCTATTCCTTGCTCAACGAAGTGGACACAACACCCCATATTAAACGCCTAAGAATATACCTGACTAGTAAGAATCTTAAAACCTATGGATTTATACGTCTCCGAAAGAGAATCAAGCTTGTGTACAGCGGCATAAACGCAGCAGTGATAGGATTGGTGAGGATCGGTGAGCAAATGCAGACCCTTTGAAGTCATATTGCATGGTACCCATACCATGGGTCTCAACTCTCCAGGTTTAAGGGATTCTTCCTTCAGCTAAAACATGCATGTGGAACCCAGACTATGATCCACCGTGTGATTGGGAAACGTGTTCCAAGGTGTCTCAGTTTTCGTCCCCTGGTACTGGGGTGCAACATTCCAGACGCTTTACTAACACTCTCCCCACTTGGAGAGTCAGTGCCTTTAACCTCCTGTTTGTCCCAGTTTGCAATTTCTGCGGAAAATGAACAGGAATAGGGAGAACCAATGAGAGACTAGCTGGAGGTGTCTGGACGGGCAAATTTAACTCTCATTTCCCACCAGGAAGAGGAATTAACCAAAGGCTCAGCGTGCCATGCCGGAACCACACTAGGACCTGAAACAATCCTGCGGTGTTGCGGCCAGCTCACAAGAAAGCGAGTTGAAGAAAGGAGCTCAGGGGCACTGTCATTCACAAACCTGCAGAGTTATAAATGACAGCTATCGTCCAAAAATATATTGAAGTAAGGCTGCCAAGAGGACTTGAAAGCGGGGCAGAATTGCAGGAAACCGATTTCAGGAGGTAGACTGGAATTGCATGTAAAGCATAGGAAAAGAGGCAGAACGTCTACAATGATGCACTTGGCCAAAAAGGGCGTATGCGTTTTTTCATGAATATATTCACGAAAAAACGCATACGTCCTTTTTGGCCAACCAAGCAAGCTTGCAAAGGAAATCTGCACTACAATGAAGCCTCAGTGCCCCCCGGTCAAAAGGGCCATCTGAAAAAAGTGTAAAATCGACAAAGGCAGGACAGGCCATGGAGAACTGGGAGCCTTGTTATGCTGATGGGCGGGATGTAAATTGCCAACAGCCACTCTGGAGAAGTGTATGGTGTTTCCTGAAACATCTACATAACAAAGCAACAGAGCCTAGGGCACTTCCGCTTATGGTTCTATAGCTTAGGGAAATTAAAATCAAAAAGACACAGCCACCCCAAAGTTTGGGACGCCTCTGTTTACAAGAACCTCGTTTACGGTACAAGTTCAATATCGCAGAAAGTGAAAAATGGATAAAGAAGTTGTGGTACTTACGTACAATGCAATATCACTCAGCAATGAAATCTATGTCATCAGGCCCGTACCAGCATAATGACTGGATTCAGGTACGATGATTCTAAGTGAAATAAGTCACACAGAAAAAGAAACATCATAAGATATCACTACTACACGGAATGTAAACTTGGCTACACAGGAACTGAATTAAAAAACAGAGCAGGGTCTCAAATGTAGAAAACCAACTTATGCTTGCTTAAGGGGAAAGGTGAGTTGGGGTGCTGCATAAAACAAGAGATTGAAATTAGCACAGATACCGTTCCATAAGCCAAATATGTAATAGACAAGAGCTACTCCTTGCTCAACGAAGTGGACTCAACACCCCGTTTTAAACGCCTAAAAATATACCCGACTAGTAAGAATCTTAAAACCTATGGATTTATATGTCTCTGAAAGAGAATCAAGCGTGTGTACAGCGGCATAAACGAAGCAGTGATAGGATTTGTGAAGATCGGTGAGCA
Source organism: Grampus griseus (assembly GCF_964374135.1). Taxonomy (NCBI): domain Eukaryota; kingdom Metazoa; phylum Chordata; class Mammalia; order Artiodactyla; family Delphinidae; genus Grampus; species Grampus griseus. The sequence goes on along the minus strand of NW_028133010.1, from coordinate 107,219 downwards.
AATGCAGACACTTTGAAGTCATATTGCATGGTACCCATTATATGGGTCTCAACTCTCCAGGTTTAAGGGATTCTTCCTTCAGCTAAAACATGCATGTGGAACCCAGAGTATGATCCACGTGTGATCAGGAAACGTGTTCAAATGTGACTCAGTTTTCGACCCTGGTACTCGGGTGCAACATTCCAGACGCTTTACTAACACTCTCCTCACTTGGAGAGTCAGTGCCTTTAACCTCCTGTTTGGCCCAGTTTGCAATTTCTGCGGAAAATGAACAGGAATAGGGAGAACCAATGAGAGACTAGCTGGAGGTGTCTGGACGGGCAAATTTAACTCTCATTTCCCACCAGGAAGAGGAATTAACCAAAGGCTCAGCGTGCCATGCCGGAACCACACTAGCGCCTGAAGCAATCCTGCGGTGTTGCGGCCAGTTCACAAGAAAGCGAGTTGAAGAAAGGAGCTCAGGGGCACTGTCATTCACAAAACTGCAGAGTTATAAATGACAGCTATCGTCCAAAAATATATTGAAGTAAGGCTGCCAAGAGGACTTGAAAGCGGGGCAGAATTGCAGGAAACCGATTTCAGGAGGTAGACTGGAATTGCATGTAAAGCATAGGAAAAGAGGCAGAACGTCCACAATGATGCACTTGGCCAAAAAGGGCATATGCGTTTTTTCCTGAATATATTCAGGAAAAAATGCATACCCCCTTTTTGGCCAACCAAGCAATCGTGCAAAGGAAATCTGCACTACAATGAAGTCTCACTGCCCCCCGGTCAAAAGGGCCATCTGAAAAAAGTGTAAAATCCAGAATGGCAGGACAGGCCATGGAGAACTGGGAGCCTTGTTATGCTGATGGGCGGGATGTAAATTGCCAACAGCCACTCTGGAGAAGTGTATGGTGTTTCCTGAAATATCTACAAAACAAAGCAACAGAGCCTAGGGCACTTCCACTTATGGTCCTATAGCTTAGGGAAATTAAAATCAAAAAGACACAGCCACCCCAAAGTTTGGGACGGCTCTGTTTACAAGAACCTCGTTTACGGTACAAGTTCAATATCGCAGAAAGCGAAAAATGGAAAAAGAAGTTGTGGTACATACATACAATGCAATATCACTCAGCAAAGAAATCTATGTCATCAGGGCCGTAGCAGCATAATGAGTGGATTCAGGTACGATGATTCTAAGTGAAATAAGTCACCCAGAAAAAGAAACATCATAAGATATCACTACTACACGGAATGTAAACTTGGCTACACAGGAACTGAATTACAAAACAGAACAGGGTCTCAAATGTAGAAAACCAACTTATGCTTGCTTAAGGGGAAAGGTGAGTTGGGGTGCTGCATAAAACCAGAGATTGAAATTAGCACAGATACCGTTCCATAAGCCAAATATATAATAGACAAGAGCTATTCCTTGCTCAACGAAGTGGACACAACACCCCATATTAAACGCCTAAGAATATACCTGACTAGTAAGAATCTTAAAACCTATGGATTTATATGTCTCCGAAAGAGAATCAAGCTTGTGTACAGCGGCATAAACGCAGCAGTGATAGGATTGGTGAGGATCGGTGAGCAAATGCAGACCCTTTGAAGTCATATTGCATGGTACCCATACCATGGGTCTCAACTCTCCAGGTTTAAGGGATTCTTCCTTCAGCTAAAACATGCATGTGGAACCCAGACTATGATCCACCGTGTGATTGGGAAACGTGTTCCAAGGTGTCTCAGTTTTCGTCCCCTGGTACTGGGGTGCAACATTCCAGACGCTTTACTAACACTCTCCCCACTTGGAAAGTCAGTGCCTTTAACCTCCTGTTTGTCCCAGTTTGCAATTTCTGCGGAAAATGAACAGGAATAGTGAGAATCAATGAGAGACTAGCTGGAGGTGTCTGGACGGGCAAATTTAACTCTCATTTCCCACCAGGAAGAGGAATTAACCAAAGGCTCAGCGTGCCATGCCGGAACCACACTAGGACCTGAAACAATCCTGCGGTGTTGCGGCCAGCTCACAAGAAAGCGAGTTGAAGAAAGGAGCTCAGGCGCACTGTCATTCACAAACCTGCAGAGTTATAAATGACAGCTATCGTCCAAAAATATATTGAAGTAAGGCTGCCAAGAGGACTTGAAAGCGGGGCAGAATTGCAGGAAACCGATTTCAGGAGGTAGACTGGAATTGCATGTAAAGCATAGGAAAAGAGGCAGAACGTCCACAATGATGCACTTGGCCAAAAAGGGCGTATGCGTTTTTTCCTGAATATATTCACGAAAAAACGCATACGTCCTTTTTGGCCAACCAAGCAAGCTTGCAAAGAAATCTGCACTACAATGAAGCCTCAGTGCCCCCCGGTCAAAAGGGCCATCTGAAAAAAGTGTAAAATCGACAAAGGCAGGACAGGCCATGGAGAACTGGGAGCCTTGTTATGCTGATGGGCGGGATGTAAATTGCCAACAGCCACTCTGGAGAAGTGTATGGTGTTTCCTGAAACATCTACATAACAAAGCAACAGAGCCTAGGGCACTTCCGCTTATGGTTCTATAGCTTAGGGAAATTAAAATCAAAAAGACACAGCCACCCCAAAGTTTGGGACGCCTCTGTTTACAAGAACCTCGTTTACGGTACAAGTTCAATATCGCAGAAAGCGAAAAATGGATAAAGAAGTTGTGGTACTTACGTACAATGCAATATCACTCAGCAATGAAATCTATGTCATCAGGCCCGTACCAGCATAATGACTGGATTCAGGTACGATGATTCTAAGTGAAATAAGTCACACAGAAAAAGAAACATCATAAGATATCACTACTACACGGAATGTAAACTTGGCTACACAGGAACTGAATTACAAAACAGAGCAGGGTCTCAAATGTAGAAAACCAACTTATGCTTGCTTAAGGGGAAAGGTGAGTTGGGGTGCTGCATAAAACAAGAGATTGAAATTAGCACAGATACCGTTCCATAAGCCAAATATGTAATAGACAAGAGCTACTCCTTGCTCAACGAAGTGGACTCAACACCCCGTTTTAAACGCCTAAAAATATACCCGACTAGTAAGAATCTTAAAACCTATGGATTTATATGTCTCTGAAAGAGAATCAAGCGTGTGTACAGCGGCATAAACGAAGCAGTGATAGGATTTGTGAAGATCGGTGAGCAAATGCAGACACTTTGAAGTCATATTGCATGGTACCCATTATATGGGTCTCAACTCTCCAGGTTTAAGGGATTCTTCCTTCAGCTAAAACATGCATGTGGAACCCAGAGTATGATCCACGTGTGATCAGGAAACGTGTTCAAATGTGACTCAGTTTTCGACCCTGGTACTCGGGTGCAACATTCCAGACGCTTTACTAACACTCTCCCCACTTGGAGAGTCAGTGCCTTTAACCTCCTGTTTGGCCCAGTTTGCAATTTCTGCGGAAAATGAACAGGAATAGGGAGAACCAATGAGAGACTAGCTGGAGGTGTCTGGACGGGCAAGTTTAACTCTCATTTCCCACCAGGAAGAGGAATTAACCAAAGGCTCAGCGTGCCATGCCGGAACCACACTATCGCCTGAAGCAATCCTGCGGTGTTGCGGCCAGTTCACAAGAAAGCGAGTTGAAGAAAGGAGCTCAGGGGCACTGTCATTCACAAAACTGCAGAGTTATAAATGACAGCTATCGTCCAAAAATATATTGAAGTAAGGCTGCCAAGAGGACTTGAAAGCGGGGCAGAATTGCAGGAAACCGATTTCAGGAGGTAGACTGGAATTGCATGTAAAGCATAGGAAAAGAGGCAGAACGTCCACAATGAAGCACTTGGCCAAAAAGGGCATATGCGTTTTTTCCTGAATATATTCAGGAAAAAATGCATACCCCCTTTTTGGCCAACCAAGCAATCTTGCAAAGGAAATCTGCACTACAATGAAGTCTCACTGCCCCCCGGTCAAAAGGGACATCTGAAAAAAGTGTAAAATCCAGAAAGGCAGGACAGGCCATGGAGAACTGGGAGCCTTGTTATGCTGATGGGCGGGATGTAAATTGCCAACAGCCACTCTGGAGAAGTGTATGGTGTTTCCTGAAACATCTACAAAACAAAGCAACAGAGCCTAGGGCACTTCCACTTATGGTCCTATAGCTTAGGGAAATTAAAATCAAAAAGACACAGCCACCCCAAAGTTTGGGACGGCTCTGTTTACAAGAACCTCGTTTACGGTACAAGTTCAATATCGCAGAAAGCGAAAAATGGAAAAAGAAGTTGTGGTACATACATACAATGCAATATCACTCAGCAAAGAAATCTATGTCATCAGGGCCGTAGCAGCATAATGAGTGGATTCAGGTACGATGATTCTAAGTGAAATAAGTCACCCAGAAAAAGAAACATCATAAGATATCACTACTACACGGAATGTAAACTTGGCTACACAGGAACTGAATTACAAAACAGAACAGGGTCTCAAATGTAGAAAACCAACTTATGCTTGCTTAAGGGGAAAGGTGAGTTGGGGTGCTGCATAAAACCAGAGATTGAAATTAGCACAGATACCGTTCCATAAGCCAAATATATAATAGACAAGAGCTATTCCTTGCTCAACGAAGTGGACACAACACCCCATATTAAACGCCTAAGAATATACCTGACTAGTAAGAATCTTAAAACCTATGGATTTATATGTCTCTGAAAGAGAATCAAGCTTGTGTACAGCGGCATAAACGCAGCAGTGATAGGATTGGTGAGGATCGGTGAGCAAATGCAGACCCTTTGAAGTCATATTGCATGGTACCCATTCCATGGGTCTCAACTCTCCAGGTTTAAGGGATTCTTCCTTCAGCTAAAACATGCATGTGGAACCCAGACTATGATCCACCGTGTGTTTGGGAAACGTGTTCCAAGGTGTGTCAGTTTTCGTCCCCTGGTACTGGGGTGCAACATTCCAGACGCTTTACTAACACTCTCCCCACTTGGAAAGTCAGTGCCTTTAACCTCCTGTTTGTCCCAGTTTGCAATTTCTGCGGAAAATGAACAGGAATAGGGAGAACCAATGAGAGACTAGCTGGAGGTGTCTGGACGGGCAAATTTAACTCTCATTTCCCACCAGGAAGAGGAATTAACCAAAGGCTCAGCGTGCCATGCCGGAACCACACTAGGACCTGAAACAATCCTGCGGTGTTGCGGCCAGCTCACAAGAAAGCGAGTTGAAGAAAGGAGCTCAGGCGCACTGTCATTCACAAACCTGCAGAGTTATAAATGACAGCTATCGTCCAAAAATATATTGAAGTAAGGCTGCCAAGAGGACTTGAAAGCGGGGCAGAATTGCAGGAAACCGATTTCAGGAGGTAGACTGGAATTGCATGTAAAGCATAGGAAAAGAGGCAGAACGTCCACAATGATGCACTTGGCCAAAAAGGGCATATGCGTTTTTTCCTGAATATATTCAGGAAAAAATGCATACCCCCTTTTTGGCCAACCAAGCAAGCTTGCAAAGGAAATCTGCACTACAATGAAGTCTCACTGCCCCCCGGTCAAAAGGGCCATCTGAAAAAAGTGTAAAATCCAGAATGGCAGGACAGGCCATGGAGAACTGGGAGCCTTGTTATGCTGATGGGCGGGATGTAAATTGCCAACAGCCACTCTGGAGAAGTGTATGGTGTTTCCTGAAATATCTACAAAACAAAGCAACAGAGCCTAGGGCACTTCCACTTATGGTCCTATAGCTTAGGGAAATTAAAATCAAAAAGACACAGCCACCCCAATGTTTGGGACGGCTCTGTTTACAAGAACCTCGTTTACGGTACAAGTTCAATATCGCAGAAAGCGAAAAATGGAAAAAGAAGTTGTGGTACATACATACAATGCAATATCACTCAGCAAAGAAATCTATGTCATCAGGGCCGTAGCAGCATAATGAGTGGATTCAGGTACGATGATTCTAAGTGAAATAAGTCACCCAGAAAAAGAAACATCATAAGATATCACTACTACACGGAATGTAAACTTGGCTACACAGGAACTGAATTACAAAACAGAACAGGGTCTCAAATGTAGAAAACCAACTTATGCTTGCTTAAGGGGAAAGGTGAGTTGGGGTGCTGCATAAAACCAGAGATTGAAATTAGCACAGATACCGTTCCATAAGCCAAATATATAATAGACAAGAGCTATTCCTTGCTCAACGAAGTGGACACAACACCCCATATTAAACGCCTAAGAATATACCTGACTAGTAAGAATCTTAAAACCTATGGATTTATATGTCTCCGAAAGAGAATCAAGCTTGTGTACAGCGGCATAAACGCAGCAGTGATAGGATTGGTGAGGATCGGTGAGCAAATGCAGACCCTTTGAAGTCATATTGCATGGTACCCATACCATGGGTCTCAACTCTCCAGGTTTAAGGGATTCTTCCTTCAGCTAAAACATGCATGTGGAACCCAGACTATGATCCACCGTGTGATTGGGAAACGTGTTCCAAGGTGTCTCAGTTTTCGTCCCCTGGTACTGGGGTGCAACATTCCAGACGCTTTACTAACACTCTCCCCACTTGGAAAGTCAGTGCCTTTAACCTCCTGTTTGTCCCAGTTTGCAATTTCTGCGGAAAATGAACAGGAATAGTGAGAACCAATGAGAGACTAGCTGGAGGTGTCTGGACGGGCAAATTTAACTCTCATTTCCCACCAGGAAGAGGAATTAACCAAAGGCTCAGCGTGCCATGCCGGAACCACACTAGGACCTGAAACAATCCTGCGGTGTTGCGGCCAGCTCACAAGAAAGCGAGTTGAAGAAAGGAGCTCAGGCGCACTGTCATTCACAAACCTGCAGAGTTATAAATGACAGCTATCGTCCAAAAATATATTGAAGTAAGGCTGCCAAGAGGACTTGAAAGCGGGGCAGAATTGCAGGAAACCGATTTCAGGAGGTAGACTGGAATTGCATGTAAAGCATAGGAAAAGAGGCAGAACGTCCACAATGATGCACTTGGCCAAAAAGGGCGTATGCGTTTTTTCCTGAATATATTCACGAAAAAACGCATACGTCCTTTTTGGCCAACCAAGCAAGCTTGCAAAGAAATCTGCACTACAATGAAGCCTCAGTGCCCCCCGGTCAAAAGGGCCATCTGAAAAAAGTGTAAAATCGACAAAGGCAGGACAGGCCATGGAGAACTGGGAGCCTTGTTATGCTGATGGGCGGGATGTAAATTGCCAACAGCCACTCTGGAGAAGTGTATGGTGTTTCCTGAAACATCTACATAACAAAGCAACAGAGCCTAGGGCACTTCCGCTTATGGTTCTATAGCTTAGGGAAATTAAAATCAAAAAGACACAGCCACCCCAAAGTTTGGGACGCCTCTGTTTACAAGAACCTCGTTTACGGTACAAGTTCAATATCGCAGAAAGCGAAAAATGGATAAAGAAGTTGTGGTATTACGTACAATGCAATATCACTCAGCAATGAAATCTATGTCATCAGGCCCATACCAGCATAATGACTGGATTCAGGTACGATGATTCTAAGTGAAATAAGTCACACAGAAAAAGAAACATCATAAGATATCACTACTACACGGAATGTAAACTTGGCTACACAGGAACTGAATTACAAAACAGAGCAGGGTCTCAAATGTAGAAAACCAACTTATGCTTGCTTAAGGGGAAAGGTGAGTTGGGGTGCTGCATAAAACAAGAGATTGAAATTAGCACAGATACCGTTCCATAAGCCAAATATGTAATAGACAAGAGCTACTCCTTGCTCAACGAAGTGGACTCAACACCCCGTTTTAAACGCCTAAAAATATACCCGACTAGTAAGAATCTTAAAACCTATGGATTTATATGTCTCTGAAAGAGAATCAAGCGTGTGTACAGCGGCATAAACGAAGCAGTGATAGGATTTGTGAAGATCGGTGAGCAAATGCAGACACTTTGAAGTCATATTGCATGGTACCCATTATATGGGTCTCAACTCTCCAGGTTTAAGGGATTCTTCCTTCAGCTAAAACATGCATGTGGAACCCAGAGTATGATCCACGTGTGATCAGGAAACGTGTTCAAATGTGACTCAGTTTTCGACCCTGGTACTCGGGTGCAACATTCCAGACGCTTTACTAACACTCTCCCCACTTGGAGAGTCAGTGCCTTTAACCTCCTGTTTGGCCCAGTTTGCAATTTCTGCGGAAAATGAACAGGAATAGGGAGAACCAATGAGAGACTAGCTGGAGGTGTCTGGACGGGCAAGTTTAACTCTCATTTCCCACCAGGAAGAGGAATTAACCAAAGGCTCAGCGTGCCATGCCGGAACCACACTAGCGCCTGAAGCAATCCTGCGGTGTTGCGGCCAGTTCACAAGAAAGCGAGTTGAAGAAAGGAGCTCAGGGGCACTGTCATTCACAAAACTGCAGAGTTATAAATGACAGCTATCGTCCAAAAATATATTGAAGTTAGGCTGCCAAGAGGACTTGAAAGCGGGGCATAATGGCAGGAAACCGATTTCAGGAGGTAGACTGGAATTGCATGTAAAGCATAGGAAAAGAGGCAGAACGTCCACAATGATGCACTTGGCCAAAAAGGGCGTATGCGTTTTTTCCTGAGTATATTCAGGAAAAAACGCATACGCCCTTTTTGGCCAACCAAGCAAGCTTGCAAAGGAAATCTGCACTACAATGAAGTCTCACTGCCCCCCGGTCAAAAGGGCCATCTGAAAAAAATGTAAAATCCAGAAAGGCAGGACAGGCCATGGAGAACTAGGAGCCTTGTTATGCTGATGGGCGGGATGTAAATTGCCAACAGCCACTCTGGAGAAGTGTATGGTGTTTCCTGAAACATCTACAAAACAAAGCAACAGAGCCTAGGGCACTTCCACTTATGGTACTATAGCTTAGGGAAATTAAAATCAAAAAGACACAGCCACCCCAAAGTTTGGGACGGCTCTGTTTACAAGAACCTCATTTACGGTACAAGTTCAATATCACAGAAAGCGAAAAATGGATAAAGAAGTTGTGGTACTTACGTACAATGCAATATCACTCAGTAATGAAATCTATGTCATCAGGCCCGTAGCAGCATAATGAGTGGATTCAGGTACGATGATTCTAAGTGAAATAAGTCACACAGAAAAAGAAACATCATAAGATATCACTACTACACGGAATGTAAACTTGGCTACACAGGAACTGAATTACAAAACAGAGCAGGGTCTCAAATGTAGAAAACCAACTTATGCTTGCTTAAGGGGAAAGGTGAGTTGGGGTGCTGCATAAAACCAGAGATTGAAATTAGCACAGATACCGTTCCATAAGCCAAATATGTAATAGACAAGAGCTACTCCTTGCTCAACGAAGTGGACTCAACACCCCATATTAAATGCCTAAGAATATACCTGACTAGTAAGAATCTTAAAACCTATGGATTTATATGTCTCCGAAAGAGAATCAAGCGTGTGTACAGCGGCATAAACGCAGCAGTGATAGGATTGGTGAGGATCGGTGAGCAAATGCAGACCCTTTGAAGTCATATTGCATGGTACCCATTCCATGGGTCTCAACTCTCCAGGTTTAAGGGATTCTTCCTTCAGCTAAAACATGCATGTGGAACCCAGAGTATGATCCACCATGTGATTGGGAAACGTGTTCAAAGGTGTCTCAGTTTTCGTCCCCTGGTACTCGGGTTCAACATTCCAGACGCTTTACTAACACTCTCCCCACTTGGAGAGTCAGTACCTTTAACCTCCTGTTTGGCCCAGTTTGCAATTTCTGCGGAAAATGAACAGGAATAGGGAGAACCAATGAGAGACTAGCTGGAGGTGTTTGGACGGGCAAATTTAACTCTCATTTCCCACCAGGAAGAAGAATTAACCAAAGGCTCAGCGTGCCATGCCGGAACCACACTAGGGCCTGAAACAATCGTGCAGTGTTGCGGCCAGCTCACAAGAAAGCGAGTTGAAGAAAGGAGCTCAGGGGCACTGTCATTCACAAACCTGCAGAGTTATAAATGACAGCTATCGTCCAAAAATATATTGAAGTAAGGCTGCCAAGAGGACTTGAAAGCGGGGCAGAACTGCAGGAAACCGATTTCAGGAGGTAGACTGGAATTGCATGTAAAGCATAGGAAAAGAGGCAGAACGTCCACAATGATGCATTTGGCCAAAAAGGGCGTATGCGTTTTTTTCTGAATATATTCACGAAAAAACGCATACGCACTTTTTGGCCAACCAAGCAAGCTTGCAAAGGAAATCTGCACTACAATGAAGTCTCGCTGCCCCCCGGTCAAAAGGGCCATCTGTAAAAAATGTAAAATCCAGAAAGTCAGGACAGGCCATGGAGACCTGGGAGCCTTGTTATGCTGATGGGCGGGATGTAAATTGACAACAGCCACTCTGGAGAAGTGTATGGTGTTTCCTGAAACATCTACAAAACAAAGCAACAGAGCCTAGGGCACTTCCACTTATGGTCCTATAGTTTAGGGAAATTAAAATCAAAAAGACACAGCCACCCCAAAGTTTGGGACGGCTCTGTTTACAAGAACCTCGTTTACGGTACAAGTTCAATATCGCAGAAAGCGAAAAATGGATAAAGAAGTTGTGGTACTTACGTACAATGCAATATCACTCAGCAATGAAATCTATGTCATCAGGCCCGTAGCAGCATAATGAGTGGATTCAGGTACGATGATTCTAAGTGAAATAAGTCACCCAGAAAAAGAAACATCATAAGATATCACTACTACACGGAATGTAAACTTGGCTACACAGGAAATGAATTACAAAACAGAACAGGGTCTCAAATGTAGAAAACCAACTTATGCTTGCTTAAGGGGAAAGGTGAGTTGGGGTGCTGCATAAAACAAGAGATTGAAATTAGCACAGATACCGTTCCATAAGCCAAATATGTAATAGACAAGAGCTACTCCTTGCTCAACGAAGTGGACTCAACACCCCATATTAAACGCCTAAGAATATACCTGACTAGTAAGAATCTTAAAACCTATGGATTTATATGTCTCCGAAGGAGAATCAAACGTGTGTACAGTGGCATAAACACAGCAGTGATAGGATTGGTGAGGATTGTTGAGCAAATGCAGACCCTTTGAAGTCATATTGCATGGTACCCATTCCATGGGTCTCAACTCTCCAGGTTTAAGGGATTCTTCCTTCAGCTAAAACATGCATGTGGAACCCAGAGTATGACCCACCGTGTGGTCGGCAAACGTGTTCAAAGGTGTCTCAGTTTTCGTCCCCTGGTACTCGGGTGCAACATTCCAGACGCTTTACTAACACTCTCCCCACTTGGAGAGTCAGTGCCTTTAACCTCCTGTTTGTCCCAGTTTGCAATTTCTGCGGAAAATGAACAGGAATAGGGAGAACCAATGAGAGACTAGCTGGAGGTGTCAGGACGGGCAAATTTAACTCTCATTTCCCACCAGGAAGAGGAATTAACCAAAGGCTCAGCGTGCCATGCCGGAACCACACTAGGGCCTGAAACAATCCTGCGGTGTTGCGGCCAGCTCACAAGAAAGCGAGTTGAAGAAAGGAGCTCAGGGGCACTGTCATTCACAAACCTGCAGAGTTATAAATGACAGCTATCGTCCAAAAATATATTGAAGTAAGGCTGCCAAGAGGACTTGAAAGCGGGGCAGAATGGCAGGAAACCGATTTCAGGAGGTAGACTGGAATTGCATGTAAAGCATAGGAAAAGAGGCAGAACGTCCACAATGATGCACTTGGCCAAAAAGGGCGTATGCGTTTTTTCCTGAATATATTCAGGAAAAAACGCATACGCCCTTTTTGGCCAACCAAGCAAGCTTGCAAAGGAAATCTGCACTACAATGAAGTCTCACTGCCCCCCGGTCAAAAGGGCCATCTGAAAAAAATGTAAAATCCAGAAATGCAGGACAGGCCATGGAGAACTGGGAGCCTTGTTATGCTGATGGGCGGGATGTAAATTGCCAACAGCCACTCTGGAGAAGTGTATGGTGTTTCCTGAAACATCTACAAAACAAAGCAACAGAGCCTAGGGCACTTCCACTTATGGTCCTATAGCTTAGGGAAATTAAAATCTAAAAGACACAGCCACCCCAAAGTTTGGGACGGCTCTGTTTACAAGAACCTCGTTTACGGTACAAGTTCAATATCATAGAAAGCGAAAAATGGATAAAGAAGTTGTGGTACTTACGTACAATGCAATATCACTCAGCAATGAAATCTATGTCATCAGGCCCGTAGCAGCATAATGAGTGGATTCAGGTACGATGATTCTAAGTGAAATAAGTCACACAGAAAAAGAAACATCATAAGATATCACTACTACACGGAATGTAAACTTGGCTACACATGAACTGAATTACAAAACAGAGCAGGGTCTCAAATGTAGAAAACCAACTTATGCTTGCTTAAGGGGAAAGGTGAGTTGGGGTGCTCCATAAAACCAGAGATTGAAATTAGCACAGATACCGTTCCATAAGCCAAATATGTAATAGACAAGAGCTACTCCTTGCTCAACGAAGTGGACTCAACACCCCATATTAAACGCCTAAGAATATACCTGACTAGTAAGAATCTTAAAACCTATGGATTTATATGTCTCCGAAAGAGAATCAAGCGTGTGTACAGCGGCATAAACGCAGCAGTGATAGGATTGGTGAGGATCGGTGAGCAAATGCAGACCCTTTGAAGTCATATTGCATGGTACCCTTTCCATGGGTCTCAACTCTCCAGGTTTAAGGGATTCTTCCTTCAGCTAAAACATGCATGTGGAACCCAGAGTATGATCCACCATGTGATTGGGAAACGAGTTCAAAGGTGTCTCAGTTTTCGTCCCCTGGTACTCGGGTTCAACATTCCAGACGCTTTACTAACACTCTCCCCACTTGGAGAGTCAGTGCCTTTAACCTCCTGTTTGGCCAAGTTTGCAATTTCTGCGGAAAATGAACAGGAATAGGGAGAACCAATGAGAGACTAGCTGGAGGTGTCTGGACGGGCAAATTTAACTCTCATTCCCCACCAGGAAGAGGAATTAACCAAAGGCTCAGCGTGCCATGCCGGAACCACACTAGGGCTGGAAGCAATCCTGCAGTGTTGTGGCCTGCTCACAAGAAAGCGAGTTGAAGAAAGGAGCTCAGGGGCACTGTCATTCACAAACCTGCAGAGTTATAAATGACAGATATCGTCCAAAAATATATTGAAGTAAGGCTGCCAAGAGGACTTGAAAGCGGGGCAGAATGGCAGGAAACCGATTTCAGGAGGTAGACTGGAATTGCATGTAAAGCATAGGAAAAGAGGCAGAACGTCCACAATGATGCACTTGGCCAAAAAGGGCGTATGCGTTTTTTTCTGAATATATTCAGGAAAAAACGCATACGCACTTTTTGGCCAACCAAGCAAGCTTGCAAAGGAAATCTGCACTACAATGAAGTCTCGCTGCCCCCCGGTCAAAAGGGCCATCTGTAAAAAATGTAAAATCCAGAAAGTCAGGACAGGCCATGGAGAACTGGGAGCCTTGTTATGCTGATGGGCGGGATGTAAATTGACAACAGCCACTCTGGAGAAGTGTATGGTGTTTCCTGAAACATCTACAAAACAAAGCAACAGAGCCTAGGGCACTTCCACTTATGGTCCTATAGCTTAGGGAAATTAAAATCAAAAAGACACAGCCACCCCAAAGTTTGGGACGGCTCTGTTTACAAGAACCTCGTTTACGGTACAAGTTCAATATCGCAGAAAGCGAAAAATGGATAAAGAAGTTGTGGTACTTACGTACAATGCAATATCACTCAGCAATGAAATCTATGTCATCAGGCCCGTAGCAGCATAATGAGTGGATTCAGGTACGATGATTCTAAGTGAAATAAGTCACAGAGAAAAAGAAACATCATAAGATATCACTACTACACGGAATGTAAACTTGGCTACACAGGAAATGAATTACAAAACAGAACAGGGTCTCAAATGTAGAAAACCAACTTATGCTTGCTTAAGGGGAAAGGTGAGTTGGGGTGCTGCATAAAACAAGAGATTGAAATTAGCACAGATACCGTTCCATAAGCCAAATATGTAATAGACAAGAGCTACTCCTTGCTCAACGAAGTGGACTCAACACCCCATATTAAACGCCTAAGAATATACCTGACTAGTAAGAATCTTAAAACCTATGGATTTATATGTCTCCGAAGGAGAATCAAACGTGTGTACAGTGGCATAAACACAGCAGTGATAGGATTGGTGAGGATTGTTGAGCAAATGCAGACCCTTTGAAGTCATATTGCATGGTACCCATTCCATGGGTCTCAACTCTCCAGGTTTAAGGGATTCTTCCTTCAGCTAAAACATGCATGTGGAACCCAGAGTATGACCCACCGTGTGGTTCGGAAACGTGTTCAAAGGTGTCTCAGTTTTCGTCCCCTGGTACTCGGGTGCAACATTCCAGACGCTTTACTAACACTCTCCCCACTTGGAGAGTCAGTGCCTTTAACCTCCTGTTTGTCCCAGTTTGCAATTTCTGCGGAAAATGAACAGGAATAGGGAGAACCAATGAGAGACTAGCTGGAGGTGTCTGCACGGGCAAATTTAACTCTCATTTCCCACCAGGAAGAGGAATTAACCAAAGGCTCAGCGTGCCATGCCGGAACCACACTAGGGCCTGAAACAATCCTGCGGTGTTGCGGCCAGCTCACAAGAAAGCGAGTTGAAGAAAGGAGCTCAGGGGCACTGTCATTCACAAACCTGCAGAGTTATAAATGCAGCTATCGTCCAAAAATATATTGAAGTAAGGCTGCCAAGAGGACTTGAAAGCGGGGCAGAATTGCAGGAAACCGATTTCAGGAGGTAGACTGGAATTGCATGTAAAGCATAGGAAAAGAGGCAGAACGTCCACAATGATGCACTTGGCCAAAAACGGCATATGCGTTTTTTCCTGAATATATTCAGGAGAAAACGCATACGCCCTTTTTGGCCAACCAAGCAAGCATGCAAAGGAAATCTGCACTACAATGAAGTCCCACTGCCCCCCAGTCAAAAGGGCCATCTGAAAAAAGTATAAAATCCAGAAAGGCAGGACAGGCCATGGAGACGTGGGAGCCTTGTTATGCTGATGGGTGGGATGTAAATTGCCAACAGCCACTCTGCAGAAGTGTATGGTGTTTCCTGAAACATCTAAAAAACAAAGCAACAGAGCCTAGGGCACTTCCACTTATGGTCCTATAGCTTAGGGAAATTAAAATCAAAAAGACACAGCCACCCCAAAGTTTGGGACGGCTCTGTTTACAAGAACCTCGTTTACGGTACAAGTTCAATATCACAGAAAGTGAAAAATGGATAAAGAATTTGTGGTACTTACGTACAATGCAATATCACTCAGCAATGAAATCTATGTCATCAGGCCCGTAGCAGCATAATGAGTGGATTCAGGTACGATGATTCTAAGTGAAATAAGTCACACAGAAAAAGAAACATCATAAGATATCACTACTACACGGAATGTAAACTTGGCTACACAGGAACTGAATTACAAAACAGAACAGGGTCTCAAATGTAGAAAACCAACTTATGCTTGCTTAAGGGGAAAGGTGAGTTGGGGTGCTGCATAAAACCAGAGATTGAAATTAGCACAGATACCGTTCCATAAGCCAAATATGTAATAGACAAGAGCTACTCCTTGCTCAACGAAGTGGACTCAACACCCCATATTAAACGCCTAAGAATATACCTGACTAGTAAGAATCTTAAAACCTATGGATTTATATGTCTCCGAAAGAGAATTAAGCGTGTGTACAGCGGCATAAACCCAGCAGTGATAGGATTGGTGAGGTTCGGTTAGCAAATGCAGACCCTTTGAAGTCATATTGCATGGTACCCATTCCATGGGTCTCAACTCTCCAGGTTTAAGGGATTCTTCCTTCAGCTAAAACATGCATGTGGAACCCAGAGTATGATCCACCGTGTGATCAGGAAACGTGTTCCAATGTGTCTCAGTTTTCGTCCCCCGGTACTTGGGTGCAACATTCCAGACGCTTTACTAACACTCTCCCCACTTGGAGAGTCAGTGCCTTTAACCTCCTGTTTGGCCCAGTTTGCAATTTCTGCGGAAAATGAACAGGAAAAGGGAGAACCAATGAGAGACTAGCTGGAGGTGTCTGGACGGGCAAATTTAACTCTCATTTCCCACCAGGAAGTGTAATTAACCAAAGGCTCAGAGTGCAGTGCCGGAACCACACTAGGGCCTGAAGCAATCGTGCGGTGTTGCGGCCAGCTCACAAGAAAGCGAGTTGAAGAAAGAAGCTCAGGGGCACTGTCATTCACAAACCTGCAGAGTTATAAATGACAGCTATCGTCCAAAAATATATTGAAGTAAGGCCGCCAAGAGGACTCGAAAGCGGGGCAGAATTGCAGGAAACCGATTTCAGGAGGTAGATAGGAATTGCATTTAAAGCATAGGAAAAGAGACAGAACTTGGAAAATAATGCACTTGGCAAAAAAGGGCATATGTGTTTTATCCAGAGCTCTCATAACCGAGGAGAGGAGATTCCCAGCAGGCTCCAACTGCCACCTGAGGGCTCATGTTGTCAAGGCAACGTGAGCAAGCCAGGCAGGAGTTACCTCACAGCAGAGATCCCACCTCACAGAAGGGTGAGAAACCCAGCCAACATCAGAGTCTCACCATAGTGCCCACATCACCAAGGGGATGGGAACCAGGCAGGAGTGTCTTCACACCAGTGGGGCCACATCATCGAAAGGTGAGGTACTCAGCACATGTGTCCTCAAACCAGAGGACCCACATCACTAAGGGCCTCGGAGTGAGGCAGGCAGGAGTAGCCTCACAACACTGGGCCAATAGAATAAAAAAGTGAGGAATCCAGCAGTTGGAACCTCCCAGCAGGGGACCCAGAGCACCGAGGCTATGGGATCCAGGCCACAGTGAACTCACAGAAGAGGGCCCATTTCATGAAACTGAGCAACCCAGCCATTGGGACCACAGAGCAGGAGGTCCACATCCCCATGGGGATATAAATCTGGTAGGAGTGTCCTCGCACCACTGAAAACGTATCAGAAAATTTTGGGAGACCAGCAGTTAGAGCCTGACGCCAGAGGACCCTCATCACCAAGGGAAGGAGGCTCCCAGCAGGCTCCAACGGCCACCAGAGGGCTGACGTCGCCAAGGCGATGTGTGCCAACCAGGCACGAATGACCTCACAGCAGAGGGCCCACCTCAGAGAAGTGTGACGAACCCAGTCAGGATCAGACTCGCACCAGAGGGCCCACATCACCAAATGGATTGGAACCAGGCAGGAGTGTCCTCACATGAGTAGGGCCACATCATCTAAAGGTGAGGAACCCAGAACACGTGGCTTCAAACCATAGGACACACATCACCAAGAGGCTGGGGGTGAGGCAGGCAGGAGGAGCCTCACAACAGAGGGCCCAAAAATAAGGAAGGTGAGGAATCCAGCAGTTGCAACCTCCCAGCAGGCGGCCCAGAGCACAGAGGCTAGGGGATCCAAGCCAGAGTGAACTAACACCAGACAGCCCACATCATGAAACTGTGAGCAACCCAGACATTGGGACCTCAGAGCAGAAGGCCCACATCCCCGTGGTGATGGGAACATGACAGGAGTGTCCTGGCATCACTGGGCTCACATCAGAAAACGTGGGGTGCTCAGAAGTTAGGGCCTGACGCTAGAGGGCACTCATCACCGAGGGGAGGAGGCTCCCAGCAGGCTCCAGCTGCCACCAGAGGGCCAACATCACCAAGGCGATGTGTGCCAGCCCGGCAGGAGTGACCTCACAGCAGAGGCCCCACCTCACAGAAGGGTGAGGAACACAGCCAGGATCAGACTCTCACCAGAGGGCCCACATCACCAAGGGGAAGGGAATCAGGCAGGAGTGTCCCCACATCAGTGGGACAACATCATCGAAAGGTGAGGATCCCAGCACATGTAGCCTCAAACCAGAGGAACCACATCACCAAGGGGTTCGGAATGAGGCTGGCAGGACCGGCCTCACAACACAGGGTCCATAGAATATAAAAGTTGAGGAATCCAGCAGTTGGAACCTCCCAGCAAGCGGCCCAGAGCACCGAGGCTATGGGATCCAGGCCGCAGTGAACTCACAGCAGAGGGCCCACATCATGAACCTGTGAGCAGCCCAGCCGTTGGGACCTCAGAACAGAAGGCCCACATCCCCATTGGGATGGGAACCTGGCAGGAGTGGCTTCGCACCACTTAGCACATATCAGAAAATGTTAGGAGCCCAGCAGTTAGGGCCTGACGCCAGGGGGCCCTCATAACTGAGGGGAGGAGACTCCCAGCAGGTTCCAACTGCCAACAGAGGGCCCACGTCTACAAGGTGGCATGCGCCAGCCAGGCAGTAGTGACCTCACAACAGAGGGCCTATCTCACAGAAGGGTGAGGAACCGAGGTAGGATGAGACTCTTGCCAGAGGGCCCACAACACCAAGGGGATGGGAACCAGTCAGGACTGTCCTCTCACCAGTGGGGCCACATCATCGAAAGGTGAGGAACCCAGCACATGCGGCCTCATATCAGAGGACATACATCACAAAGGGGATGGGAGTGAGGCAGGTAGGAGTAGCCTAAAAACAGAGGGCCCAAAGAATAAAAAAGGTGAGGAATCCAGCATTTGGAACCTCCCAGCAGGCGGCCAAGAGCACAGAAGCTATGGGATGCAGGCAGGAGTGAACTAACAGCAGAGAGCCCACATCATGAAACTGTGAGCAACCCAGGCGTTGGGACCTCAGAGCAGAAAGCCCACATCCCCATGGGGATGGGAACCTGACAGGAGTGTCCTGGCATCACTGGGCTCACATCAGAAAACGTGGGGAACCCAGCAGTTAGGGCCTGATGCTAGAGGGCTGTCATCACCGAGGGCAGGAGGCTCCCAGCAGGTTCCATGTGCCAACAGAGGGCCCACGTTGCCAAGGTGATGTGTGCAAGTCAGGTAGGATTGACCTCACAGCAGAGGGCCTACCTCACAGAAGAGTGAGGAACCCAGCCAGGATAAGACTGTCACCAGAAGGCCCACATCACCAAGGGGATGGGAACCAGGCAGGAGTGTCCTCACACCAGTGGGGCCACATCATTGAAAGTTGCGGAACCCAGCATATGTGGCCTCAAACCAGAGGACCCACATCACAAAGGGGATGCGAGTGAGGCAGGCAGGAGGAGCATCGCAACACAGACCCCATAGAATACAAAAGTTGAGGAATCGAGCAGTTGGAACCTTCCAGCAGGCGGCCCAGAGCACAGAGGCTATGGCATCCAGGCCAGAGTGAACTAACAGCAGAGAGCCGACATCATGAAACTGTGAACAACCCAGCCGTTGGGACCTCAGAACAGAAGGCCCACATCCCAATGGGTATGTGAACCTGGATGGAGTGTCTTCAAACCACTGGGCGCACATCACAAAATGTGGGGAGCCCAGCCGTTAGGGCCTGACGCCAGAGGGCCCTCATCACCGAGGGGAGGAGGCTCCCAGCAGGCTCCAAGTGCCACCAGAGGGCTCATGTCCACAAGGCGAGGTGAGCAAGCCAGGCAGGAGTGACCTCACAGCAGACGGCCCACCTCACAGATGGGTGAGGAACCCAGCCAGGATCAGACTCTCAACAGAGAGCCCACATCACCAAGGGGATGTGAACCAGGCAGGAGTCTCCTAAGACCATTGGTCCCACATCATCGAAAGGTGAGGAACCCAGCACATGTGGCCTCAAACCAGAGGACACACATCACGAAGGGGCTGGGAGTGAGGCAGGCAGGAGGATCCTCACAACAGAGGGCCTAAAAAATTAAAAAAAGTGAGGAATCCAGCAGTTGGAACCTTCCAGCAGGCGGCCAAGAACACAGAGGCTATGGGATCCAGGCCACAGTGAACTAACACCAGAGAGCCCACATCATGAAACTGTGATCAACCCAGCCGTTGGAACGTCAGAGCAGAAGGCCCACATCCCCATGGAGATGGGAACCTAAGAGGAGTGCCCGAGCATCACTGGGCTCACTAAGAAAAGTTAGGGAGCCCAGCAGTTAGGGCTTGACATCAGAGGGCCCTCATCACAGAGGTGAGGAGGCTCCCAGCAGGGTCCAAGTGCCACCAGAGGGCTCATGTCAACAAGGCGAGGTGAGCAAGCCAGGCAAGAGTTACCTGATAGTAGAGGGCCCACCTCACAGATGGTTGAGGAACCCAGCCAGGATCAGACTCTCACCAGAGGGCCCACATCACAAAGGGGATGGGAACCAGTCAGGATTATCCTCACACCAGTGGGGCCTCATCATCTTAACGTGAGGAACCCAGCACATGTGTCCTCAAACCAGAGGACCCACATCATAAAGGGCCTTGGAGTGAGGCAGGCAGGAGTAGCCTCACAACACAGGGCACATAATATAAAATACATGAGGATTCCAGCATTTAGACCTTCCAGCAGGCAGCTCAGAACACCGAGGCTATGGGATCCAGGCCACAGTGAACTCACAGCAGAGGGCCAACATCATAAAACTGTGAGCAACCCAGGCGTTGGGGCCACAGAGCAGAAGGCCCACATCCCCATGGGAATGGGAACCTGGCTGGAGTGTCCTCGCACCACTGGGCGCACATCAGAAAATGTGGGGAGCCCACCATTTAGGGCCTGACGCCAGAGGGCCGTCATCACCGAGAGGAGGAGGCACCCTGCACGCTCCAACTGCCACCAGAGGGCTCACGTCTCCAAGGTGACGTGTGCCAGCCAGTCAGGAGTGACCTCACAGCAGAGGGCCTACCTCACAGAACGTTGAGGAACCCAGCCAGGATTAGACTCTGGCCAGAGGGCCCACCTCACCAAGGGGATGGTAACCAGGCAGGAGTGTCCTCACACGAGTGGGGCCACATCATTGAAAGGTGAGGAACGCAGCACATGTGGCCTCAAGCTATAGGACAGTCATCACCAAGGGGCTGGCAGCGAGGCAGGCAGGAGGAACCTCACAACAGAGGGCACATAGAATAAAAAAGTTGAGGAATCCAGCAGTTGGAACCTCCCAGCAGGCGGCTCAGAGCACCGATGATAAGGGATCCTTGCCGGAGTGAACTCACAGCAGAGGGCCCACATCATGGTACTGTGAGCAAGCCAGCCGTTTTGACCTCAGAGCAGAAGGCCCATATCCCCATGGGGATGCGAACCTGGCAAGAGTGTCCTCACTCACTTGGCGCACATCAGAAAATGTGGGGAGCCCAGCAGTTATGGCCTAAGGCAAGAGGGCCCTCATCACCGAGGGGAGGAGGATCCCAGCACACTCCAACTGCCACCAGAGGGCCCACGTCGCCAAGGTGACTTGTGCCAGACAGGCATGATTGACCTCACAGCAGAGGGCCCACCTCACAGAAGGGTGAGGAACCCAGCCAGGATCAGACTCTCACCTGAGGGCCCACATCAGCAAGGGGATGGGAACCAGTCAGGACTGTCTTCCCTCCAGTGGGGCCACGTCATTGAAAGGTGCGGAACCCAGCACATGTGGCCTCAAATCAGAGGACACATATCACAAAGGGAATGGGAGTGAGGCAGGCAGGAGTAGCCTAAAAACAGAGGGCCCAAAGAATAAGAAAGGTGAGGAATCCAGCACATGTGGCCTCAAACCAGAGGACACACATCACGAAGGGGCTGGGAGTGAGGCAGGCAGGAGGATCCTCACAACAGAGGGCCCAAAAAATTAAAAAAGTGAGGAATCCAGCAGTTGGAACCTCCCAGCAGGAGGCCAAGAACACAGAGGCTATGGGATCCAGGCCACAGTGAACTAACACCAGAGAGCCCACATCATGAAACTGTGATCAACCCAGCCGTTGGAACGTCAGAGCAGAAGGCCCACATCCCCATGGAGATGGGAACCTAAGAGGAGTGCCCGAGCATCACTGGGCTCACTAAGAAAAGTTGGGGAGCCCAGCAGTTAGGGCCTGACGTCAGAGGGCCCTCATCACTGGGGGGCGGAGATTCCCAGCACGCTCCCACTGCCACAACACAGCTGACTTCACCAAGGCATTGTGTGCCAGCCATGCAGGAGTGACCTATCAGCAGAGGGTCTCCCTCACAGAAGGCTGAGGAACACAGCCAGGAACAGACTCTCACCAGGGGGTCCGCATAACCACGTGGATGAGAAGCAGGCAGGACTGTCCTCACACTAGTGGGGCCACATCATCGAAAGGTGAGGAACCCAGCAAAGGTGGCCACAAGCCAGAGGACCCACATCACCAGGGGGTTGAGAGTGAGGTAGGTGTCTGGACAGGCATATTTAACACTCATTTCCCACCAGGAAGAGGAATGAACCAAAGGCTCAGCGTGCCATGCCGGAACCACACTAGGGCCTGAATCAATCCTGCGGTGTTGCGGCCAGCTCACAAGAAAGCGAGTTGAAGAAAGGAGCTCAGGGGCACTGTCATTCACAAACCTGCAGAGTTATAAATGACAGCTATCGTCCAAAAATATATTGAAGTAAGGCTGCCAAGAGGACTTGAAAGCGGGGCAGAATTGCAGGAAACCGATTTCAGGAGGTAGACTGGAATTGCATGTAAAGCATAGGAAAAGAGGCAGAACGTCCACAATGATGCACTTGGCCAAAAAGGGCGTATGCGTTTTTTCCTGAATATATTCAGGAAAAAACGCATACGCACTTTTTGGCCAACCAAGCAAGCTTGCAAAGGAAATCTGCACTACAATGAAGTCTCACTGCCCCCCATTCAAAAAGGGCCATCTGAAAAAAGTGTAAAATCCAGAAAGGCAGGACAGGCCATGGAGAACTGGGAGCCTTGTTATGCTGATGGGCAGGATGTAAATTGCCAACAGCCACTCTGGAGAAGTGTATGGTGTTTCCAGAAACATCTAAAAAACAAAGCAACAGAGCCTAGGGCACTTCCACTTATGGTCCTATAGCTTAGGGAAATTAAAATCAAAAAGACACAGCCACCCCAAAGTTTGGGACGGCTCTGTTTACAAGAACCTCGTTTACGGTACAAGTTCAATATCGCAGAAAGCGAAAAATGGATAAAGAAGTTGTGGTACATACATACAATGCAATATCACTCAGCAAAGAAATCTATGTCATCAGGGCCGTAGCAGCATAATGAGTGGATTCAGGTACGATGATTCTAAGTGAAATAAGTCACCCAGAAAAAGAAACATCATAAGATATCACTACTACACGGAATGTAAACTTGGCTACACAGGAAATGAATTACAAAACAGAACAGGGTCTCAAATGTAGAAAACCAACTTATGCTTGCTTAAGGGGAAAGGTGAGTTGGGGTGCTGCATAAAACCAGAGATTGAAATTAGCAAAGATACCGTTCCATAAGCCAAATATGTAATAGACAAGAGCTATTCCTTGCTCAACGAAGTGGACACAACACCCCATATTAAACGCCTAAGAATATACCTGACTAGTAAGAATCTTAAAACCTATGGATTTATACGTCTCCGAAAGAGAATCAAGCTTGTGTACAGCGGCATAAACGCAGCAGTGATAGGATTGGTGAGGATCGGTGAGCAAATGCAGACCCTTTGAAGTCATATTGCATGGTACCCATACCATGGGTCTCAACTCTCCAGGTTTAAGGGATTCTTCCTTCAGCTAAAACATGCATGTGGAACCCAGACTATGATCCACCGTGTGATTGGGAAACGTGTTCCAAGGTGTCTCAGTTTTCGTCCCCTGGTACTGGGGTGCAACATTCCAGACGCTTTACTAACACTCTCCCCACTTGGAGAGTCAGTGCCTTTAACCTCCTGTTTGTCCCAGTTTGCAATTTCTGCGGAAAATGAACAGGAATAGGGAGAACCAATGAGAGACTAGCTGGAGGTGTCTGGACGGGCAAATTTAACTCTCATTTCCCACCAGGAAGAGGAATTAACCAAAGGCTCAGCGTGCCATGCCGGAACCACACTAGGACCTGAAACAATCCTGCGGTGTTGCGGCCAGCTCACAAGAAAGCGAGTTGAAGAAAGGAGCTCAGGGGCACTGTCATTCACAAACCTGCAGAGTTATAAATGACAGCTATCGTCCAAAAATATATTGAAGTAAGGCTGCCAAGAGGACTTGAAAGCGGGGCAGAATTGCAGGAAACCGATTTCAGGAGGTAGACTGGAATTGCATGTAAAGCATAGGAAAAGAGGCAGAACGTCTACAATGATGCACTTGGCCAAAAAGGGCGTATGCGTTTTTTCCTGAATATATTCACGAAAAAACGCATACGTCCTTTTTGGCCAACCAAGCAAGCTTGCAAAGGAAATCTGCACTACAATGAAGCCTCAGTGCCCCCCGGTCAAAAGGGCCATCTGAAAAAAGTGTAAAATCGACAAAGGCAGGACAGGCCATGGAGAACTGGGAGCCTTGTTATGCTGATGGGCGGGATGTAAATTGCCAACAGCCACTCTGGAGAAGTGTATGGTGTTTCCTGAAACATCTACATAACAAAGCAACAGAGCCTAGGGCACTTCCGCTTATGGTTCTATAGCTTAGGGAAATTAAAATCAAAAAGACACAGCCACCCCAAAGTTTGGGACGCCTCTGTTTACAAGAACCTCGTTTACGGTACAAGTTCAATATCGCAGAAAGTGAAAAATGGATAAAGAAGTTGTGGTACTTACGTACAATGCAATATCACTCAGCAATGAAATCTATGTCATCAGGCCCGTACCAGCATAATGACTGGATTCAGGTACGATGATTCTAAGTGAAATAAGTCACACAGAAAAAGAAACATCATAAGATATCACTACTACACGGAATGTAAACTTGGCTACACAGGAACTGAATTAAAAAACAGAGCAGGGTCTCAAATGTAGAAAACCAACTTATGCTTGCTTAAGGGGAAAGGTGAGTTGGGGTGCTGCATAAAACAAGAGATTGAAATTAGCACAGATACCGTTCCATAAGCCAAATATGTAATAGACAAGAGCTACTCCTTGCTCAACGAAGTGGACTCAACACCCCGTTTTAAACGCCTAAAAATATACCCGACTAGTAAGAATCTTAAAACCTATGGATTTATATGTCTCTGAAAGAGAATCAAGCGTGTGTACAGCGGCATAAACGAAGCAGTGATAGGATTTGTGAAGATCGGTGAGCAAATGCAGACACTTTGAAGTCATATTGCATGGTACCCATTATATGGGTCTCAACTCTCCAGGTTTAAGGGATTCTTCCTTCAGCTAAAACATGCATGTGGAACCCAGAGTATGATCCACGTGTGATCAGGAAACGTGTTCAAATGTGACTCAGTTTTCGACCCTGGTACTCGGGTGCAACATTCCAGACGCTTTACTAACACTCTCCTCACTTGGAGAGTCAGTGCCTTTAACCTCCTGTTTGGCCCAGTTTGCAATTTCTGCGGAAAATGAACAGGAATAGGGAGAACCAATGAGAGACTAGCTGGAGGTGTCTGGACGGGCAAATTTAACTCTCATTTCCCACCAGGAAGAGGAATTAACCAAAGGCTCAGCGTGCCATGCCGGAACCACACTAGCGCCTGAAGCAATCCTGCGGTGTTGCGGCCAGTTCACAAGAAAGCGAGTTGAAGAAAGGAGCTCAGGGGCACTGTCATTCACAAAACTGCAGAGTTATAAATGACAGCTATCGTCCAAAAATATATTGAAGTAAGGCTGCCAAGAGGACTTGAAAGCGGGGCAGAATTGCAGGAAACCGATTTCAGGAGGTAGACTGGAATTGCATGTAAAGCATAGGAAAAGAGGCAGAACGTCCACAATGATGCACTTGGCCAAAAAGGGCATATGCGTTTTTTCCTGAATATATTCAGGAAAAAATGCATACCCCCTTTTTGGCCAACCAAGCAATCGTGCAAAGGAAATCTGCACTACAATGAAGTCTCACTGCCCCCCGGTCAAAAGGGCCATCTGAAAAAAGTGTAAAATCCAGAATGGCAGGACAGGCCATGGAGAACTGGGAGCCTTGTTATGCTGATGGGCGGGATGTAAATTGCCAACAGCCACTCTGGAGAAGTGTATGGTGTTTCCTGAAATATCTACAAAACAAAGCAACAGAGCCTAGGGCACTTCCACTTATGGTCCTATAGCTTAGGGAAATTAAAATCAAAAAGACACAGCCACCCCAAAGTTTGGGACGGCTCTGTTTACAAGAACCTCGTTTACGGTACAAGTTCAATATCGCAGAAAGCGAAAAATGGAAAAAGAAGTTGTGGTACATACATACAATGCAATATCACTCAGCAAAGAAATCTATGTCATCAGGGCCGTAGCAGCATAATGAGTGGATTCAGGTACGATGATTCTAAGTGAAATAAGTCACCCAGAAAAAGAAACATCATAAGATATCACTACTACACGGAATGTAAACTTGGCTACACAGGAACTGAATTACAAAACAGAACAGGGTCTCAAATGTAGAAAACCAACTTATGCTTGCTTAAGGGGAAAGGTGAGTTGGGGTGCTGCATAAAACCAGAGATTGAAATTAGCACAGATACCGTTCCATAAGCCAAATATATAATAGACAAGAGCTATTCCTTGCTCAACGAAGTGGACACAACACCCCATATTAAACGCCTAAGAATATACCTGACTAGTAAGAATCTTAAAACCTATGGATTTATATGTCTCTGAAAGAGAATCAAGCTTGTGTACAGCGGCATAAACGCAGCAGTGATAGGATTGGTGAGGATCGGTGAGCAAATGCAGACCCTTTGAAGTCATATTGCATGGTACCCATACCATGGGTCTCAACTCTCCAGGTTTAAGGGATTCTTCCTTCAGCTAAAACATGCATGTGGAACCCAGACTATGATCCACCGTGTGATTGGGAAACGTGTTCCAAGGTGTCTCAGTTTTCGTCCCCTGGTACTGGGGTGCAACATTCCAGACGCTTTACTAACACTCTCCCCACTTGGAAAGTCAGTGCCTTTAACCTCCTGTTTGTCCCAGTTTGCAATTTCTGCGGAAAATGAACAGGAATAGT
Source organism: Grampus griseus (assembly GCF_964374135.1). Lineage (NCBI taxonomy): Eukaryota > Metazoa > Chordata > Mammalia > Artiodactyla > Delphinidae > Grampus > Grampus griseus. The sequence continues at coordinate 80,292 of NW_028133010.1, read as the reverse complement.
GAGAACCAATGAGAGACTAGCTGGAGGTGTCTGGACGGGCAAATTTAACTCTCATTTCCCACCAGGAAGAGGAATTAACCAAAGGCTCAGCGTGCCATGCCGGAACCACACTAGGACCTGAAACAATCCTGCGGTGTTGCGGCCAGCTCACAAGAAAGCGAGTTGAAGAAAGGAGCTCAGGCGCACTGTCATTCACAAACCTGCAGAGTTATAAATGACAGCTATCGTCCAAAAATATATTGAAGTAAGGCTGCCAAGAGGACTTGAAAGCGGGGCAGAATTGCAGGAAACCGATTTCAGGAGGTAGACTGGAATTGCATGTAAAGCATAGGAAAAGAGGCAGAACGTCCACAATGATGCACTTGGCCAAAAAGGGCGTATGCGTTTTTTCCTGAATATATTCACAAAAAAACGCATACGTCCTTTTTGGCCAACCAAGCAAGCTTGCAAAGAAATCTGCACTACAATGAAGCCTCAGTGCCCCCCGGTCAAAAGGGCCATCTGAAAAAAGTGTAAAATCGACAAAGGCAGGACAGGCCATGGAGAACTGGGAGCCTTGTTATGCTGATGGGCGGGATGTAAATTGCCAACAGCCACTCTGGAGAAGTGTATGGTGTTTCCTGAAACATCTACATAACAAAGCAACAGAGCCTAGGGCACTTCCGCTTATGGTTCTATAGCTTAGGGAAATTAAAATCAAAAAGACACAGCCACCCCAAAGTTTGGGACGCCTCTGTTTACAAGAACCTCGTTTACGGTACAAGTTCAATATCGCAGAAAGCGAAAAATGGATAAAGAAGTTGTGGTACTTACGTACAATGCAATATCACTCAGCAATGAAATCTATGTCATCAGGCCCGTACCAGCATAATGACTGGATTCAGGTACGATGATTCTAAGTGAAATAAGTCACACAGAAAAAGAAACATCATAAGATATCACTACTACACGGAATGTAAACTTGGCTACACAGGAACTGAATTACAAAACAGAGCAGGGTCTCAAATGTAGAAAACCAACTTATGCTTGCTTAAGGGGAAAGGTGAGTTGGGGTGCTGCATAAAACAAGAGATTGAAATTAGCACAGATACCGTTCCATAAGCCAAATATGTAATAGACAAGAGCTACTCCTTGCTCAACGAAGTGGACTCAACACCCCGTTTTAAACGCCTAAAAATATACCCGACTAGTAAGAATCTTAAAACCTATGGATTTATATGTCTCTGAAAGAGAATCAAGCGTGTGTACAGCGGCATAAACGAAGCAGTGATAGGATTTGTGAAGATCGGTGAGCAAATGCAGACACTTTGAAGTCATATTGCATGGTACCCATTATATGGGTCTCAACTCTCCAGGTTTAAGGGATTCTTCCTTCAGCTAAAACATGCATGTGGAACCCAGAGTATGATCCACGTGTGATCAGGAAACGTGTTCAAATGTGACTCAGTTTTCGACCCTGGTACTCGGGTGCAACATTCCAGACGCTTTACTAACACTCTCCCCACTTGGAGAGTCAGTGCCTTTAACCTCCTGTTTGGCCCAGTTTGCAATTTCTGCGGAAAATGAACAGGAATAGGGAGAACCAATGAGAGACTAGCTGGAGGTGTCTGGACGGGCAAGTTTAACTCTCATTTCCCACCAGGAAGAGGAATTAACCAAAGGCTCAGCGTGCCATGCCGGAACCACACTATCGCCTGAAGCAATCCTGCGGTGTTGCGGCCAGTTCACAAGAAAGCGAGTTGAAGAAAGGAGCTCAGGGGCACTGTCATTCACAAAACTGCAGAGTTATAAATGACAGCTATCGTCCAAAAATATATTGAAGTAAGGCTGCCAAGAGGACTTGAAAGCGGGGCAGAATTGCAGGAAACCGATTTCAGGAGGTAGACTGGAATTGCATGTAAAGCATAGGAAAAGAGGCAGAACGTCCACAATGAAGCACTTGGCCAAAAAGGGCATATGCGTTTTTTCCTGAATATATTCAGGAAAAAATGCATACCCCCTTTTTGGCCAACCAAGCAATCTTGCAAAGGAAATCTGCACTACAATGAAGTCTCACTGCCCCCCGGTCAAAAGGGACATCTGAAAAAAGTGTAAAATCCAGAAAGGCAGGACAGGCCATGGAGAACTGGGAGCCTTGTTATGCTGATGGGCGGGATGTAAATTGCCAACAGCCACTCTGGAGAAGTGTATGGTGTTTCCTGAAACATCTACAAAACAAAGCAACAGAGCCTAGGGCACTTCCACTTATGGTCCTATAGCTTAGGGAAATTAAAATCAAAAAGACACAGCCACCCCAAAGTTTGGGACGGCTCTGTTTACAAGAACCTCGTTTACGGTACAAGTTCAATATCGCAGAAAGCGAAAAATGGAAAAAGAAGTTGTGGTACATACATACAATGCAATATCACTCAGCAAAGAAATCTATGTCATCAGGGCCGTAGCAGCATAATGAGTGGATTCAGGTACGATGATTCTAAGTGAAATAAGTCACCCAGAAAAAGAAACATCATAAGATATCACTACTACACGGAATGTAAACTTGGCTACACAGGAACTGAATTACAAAACAGAACAGGGTCTCAAATGTAGAAAACCAACTTATGCTTGCTTAAGGGGAAAGGTGAGTTGGGGTGCTGCATAAAACCAGAGATTGAAATTAGCACAGATACCGTTCCATAAGCCAAATATATAATAGACAAGAGCTATTCCTTGCTCAACGAAGTGGACACAACACCCCATATTAAACGCCTAAGAATATACCTGACTAGTAAGAATCTTAAAACCTATGGATTTATATGTCTCTGAAAGAGAATCAAGCTTGTGTACAGCGGCATAAACGCAGCAGTGATAGGATTGGTGAGGATCGGTGAGCAAATGCAGACCCTTTGAAGTCATATTGCATGGTACCCATTCCATGGGTCTCAACTCTCCAGGTTTAAGGGATTCTTCCTTCAGCTAAAACATGCATGTGGAACCCAGACTATGATCCACCGTGTGTTTGGGAAACGTGTTCCAAGGTGTGTCAGTTTTCGTCCCCTGGTACTGGGGTGCAACATTCCAGACGCTTTACTAACACTCTCCCCACTTGGAAAGTCAGTGCCTTTAACCTCCTGTTTGTCCCAGTTTGCAATTTCTGCGGAAAATGAACAGGAATAGGGAGAACCAATGAGAGACTAGCTGGAGGTGTCTGGACGGGCAAATTTAACTCTCATTTCCCACCAGGAAGAGGAATTAACCAAAGGCTCAGCGTGCCATGCCGGAACCACACTAGGACCTGAAACAATCCTGCGGTGTTGCGGCCAGCTCACAAGAAAGCGAGTTGAAGAAAGGAGCTCAGGCGCACTGTCATTCACAAACCTGCAGAGTTATAAATGACAGCTATCGTCCAAAAATATATTGAAGTAAGGCTGCCAAGAGGACTTGAAAGCGGGGCAGAATTGCAGGAAACCGATTTCAGGAGGTAGACTGGAATTGCATGTAAAGCATAGGAAAAGAGGCAGAACGTCCACAATGATGCACTTGGCCAAAAAGGGCATATGCGTTTTTTCCTGAATATATTCAGGAAAAAATGCATACCCCCTTTTTGGCCAACCAAGCAATCGTGCAAAGGAAATCTGCACTACAATGAAGTCTCACTGCCCCCCGGTCAAAAGGGCCATCTGAAAAAAGTGTAAAATCCAGAATGGCAGGACAGGCCATGGAGAACTGGGAGCCTTGTTATGCTGATGGGCGGGATGTAAATTGCCAACAGCCACTCTGGAGAAGTGTATGGTGTTTCCTGAAATATCTACAAAACAAAGCAACAGAGCCTAGGGCACTTCCACTTATGGTCCTATAGCTTAGGGAAATTAAAATCAAAAAGACACAGCCACCCCAAAGTTTGGGACGGCTCTGTTTACAAGAACCTCGTTTACGGTACAAGTTCAATATCGCAGAAAGCGAAAAATGGAAAAAGAAGTTGTGGTACATACATACAATGCAATATCACTCAGCAAAGAAATCTATGTCATCAGGGCCGTAGCAGCATAATGAGTGGATTCAGGTACGATGATTCTAAGTGAAATAAGTCACCCAGAAAAAGAAACATCATAAGATATCACTACTACACGGAATGTAAACTTGGCTACACAGGAACTGAATTACAAAACAGAACAGGGTCTCAAATGTAGAAAACCAACTTATGCTTGCTTAAGGGGAAAGGTGAGTTGGGGTGCTGCATAAAACCAGAGATTGAAATTAGCACAGATACCGTTCCATAAGCCAAATATATAATAGACAAGAGCTATTCCTTGCTCAACGAAGTGGACACAACACCCCATATTAAACGCCTAAGAATATACCTGACTAGTAAGAATCTTAAAACCTATGGATTTATATGTCTCCGAAAGAGAATCAAGCTTGTGTACAGCGGCATAAACGCAGCAGTGATAGGATTGGTGAGGATCGGTGAGCAAATGCAGACCCTTTGAAGTCATATTGCATGGTACCCATACCATGGGTCTCAACTCTCCAGGTTTAAGGGATTCTTCCTTCAGCTAAAACATGCATGTGGAACCCAGACTATGATCCACCGTGTGATTGGGAAACGTGTTCCAAGGTGTCTCAGTTTTCGTCCCCTGGTACTGGGGTGCAACATTCCAGACGCTTTACTAACACTCTCCCCACTTGGAAAGTCAGTGCCTTTAACCTCCTGTTTGTCCCAGTTTGCAATTTCTGCGGAAAATGAACAGGAATAGTGAGAACCAATGAGAGACTAGCTGGAGGTGTCTGGACGGGCAAATTTAACTCTCATTTCCCACCAGGAAGAGGAATTAACCAAAGGCTCAGCGTGCCATGCCGGAACCACACTAGGACCTGAAACAATCCTGCGGTGTTGCGGCCAGCTCACAAGAAAGCGAGTTGAAGAAAGGAGCTCAGGCGCACTGTCATTCACAAACCTGCAGAGTTATAAATGACAGCTATCGTCCAAAAATATATTGAAGTAAGGCTGCCAAGAGGACTTGAAAGCGGGGCAGAATTGCAGGAAACCGATTTCAGGAGGTAGACTGGAATTGCATGTAAAGCATAGGAAAAGAGGCAGAACGTCCACAATGATGCACTTGGCCAAAAAGGGCGTATGCGTTTTTTCCTGAATATATTCACGAAAAAACGCATACGTCCTTTTTGGCCAACCAAGCAAGCTTGCAAAGAAATCTGCACTACAATGAAGCCTCAGTGCCCCCCGGTCAAAAGGGCCATCTGAAAAAAGTGTAAAATCGACAAAGGCAGGACAGGCCATGGAGAACTGGGAGCCTTGTTATGCTGATGGGCGGGATGTAAATTGCCAACAGCCACTCTGGAGAAGTGTATGGTGTTTCCTGAAACATCTACATAACAAAGCAACAGAGCCTAGGGCACTTCCGCTTATGGTTCTATAGCTTAGGGAAATTAAAATCAAAAAGACACAGCCACCCCAAAGTTTGGGACGGCTCTGTTTACAAGAACCTCGTTTACGGTACAAGTTCAATATCGCAGAAAGCGAAAAATGGATAAAGAAGTTGTGGTACTTACGTACAATGCAATATCACTCAGCAATGAAATCTATGTCATCAGGCCCATACCAGCATAATGACTGGATTCAGGTACGATGATTCTAAGTGAAATAAGTCACACAGAAAAAGAAACATCATAAGATATCACTACTACACGGAATGTAAACTTGGCTACACAGGAACTGAATTACAAAACAGAGCAGGGTCTCAAATGTAGAAAACCAACTTATGCTTGCTTAAGGGGAAAGGTGAGTTGGGGTGCTGCATAAAACAAGAGATTGAAATTAGCACAGATACCGTTCCATAAGCCAAATATGTAATAGACAAGAGCTACTCCTTGCTCAACGAAGTGGACTCAACACCCCGTTTTAAACGCCTAAAAATATACCCGACTAGTAAGAATCTTAAAACCTATGGATTTATATGTCTCTGAAAGAGAATCAAGCGTGTGTACAGCGGCATAAACGAAGCAGTGATAGGATTTGTGAAGATCGGTGAGCAAATGCAGACACTTTGAAGTCATATTGCATGGTACCCATTATATGGGTCTCAACTCTCCAGGTTTAAGGGATTCTTCCTTCAGCTAAAACATGCATGTGGAACCCAGAGTATGATCCACGTGTGATCAGGAAACGTGTTCAAATGTGACTCAGTTTTCGACCCTGGTACTCGGGTGCAACATTCCAGACGCTTTACTAACACTCTCCCCACTTGGAGAGTCAGTGCCTTTAACCTCCTGTTTGGCCCAGTTTGCAATTTCTGCGGAAAATGAACAGGAATAGGGAGAACCAATGAGAGACTAGCTGGAGGTGTCTGGACGGGCAAGTTTAACTCTCATTTCCCACCAGGAAGAGGAATTAACCAAAGGCTCAGCGTGCCATGCCGGAACCACACTATCGCCTGAAGCAATCCTGCGGTGTTGCGGCCAGTTCACAAGAAAGCGAGTTGAAGAAAGGAGCTCAGGGGCACTGTCATTCACAAAACTGCAGAGTTATAAATGACAGCTATCGTCCAAAAATATATTGAAGTAAGGCTGCCAAGAGGACTTGAAAGCGGGGCAGAATTGCAGGAAACCGATTTCAGGAGGTAGACTGGAATTGCATGTAAAGCATAGGAAAAGAGGCAGAACGTCCACAATGATGCACTTGGCCAAAAAGGGCATATGCGTTTTTTCCTGAATATATTCAGGAAAAAATGCATACCCCCTTTTTGGCCAACCAAGCAATCTTGCAAAGGAAATCTGCACTACAATGAAGTCTCACTGCCCCCCGGTCAAAAGGGACATCTGAAAAAAGTGTAAAATCCAGAAAGGCAGGACAGGCCATGGAGAACTGGGAGCCTTGTTATGCTGATGGGCGGGATGTAAATTGCCAACAGCCACTCTGGAGAAGTGTATGGTGTTTCCTGAAACATCTACAAAACAAAGCAACAGAGCCTAGGGCACTTCCACTTATGGTCCTATAGCTTAGGGAAATTAAAATCAAAAAGACACAGCCACCCCAAAGTTTGGGACGGCTCTGTTTACAAGAACCTCGTTTACGGTACAAGTTCAATATCGCAGAAAGCGAAAAATGGAAAAAGAAGTTGTGGTACATACATACAATGCAATATCACTCAGCAAAGAAATCTATGTCATCAGGGCCGTAGCAGCATAATGAGTGGATTCAGGTACGATGATTCTAAGTGAAATAAGTCACCCAGAAAAAGAAACATCATAAGATATCACTACTACACGGAATGTAAACTTGGCTACACAGGAACTGAATTACAAAACAGAACAGGGTCTCAAATGTAGAAAACCAACTTATGCTTGCTTAAGGGGAAAGGTGAGTTGGGGTGCTGCATAAAACCAGAGATTGAAATTAGCACAGATACCGTTCCATAAGCCAAATATATAATAGACAAGAGCTATTCCTTGCTCAACGAAGTGGACACAACACCCCATATTAAACGCCTAAGAATATACCTGACTAGTAAGAATCTTAAAACCTATGGATTTATATGTCTCTGAAAGAGAATCAAGCTTGTGTACAGCGGCATAAACGCAGCAGTGATAGGATTGGTGAGGATCGGTGAGCAAATGCAGACCCTTTGAAGTCATATTGCATGGTACCCATTCCATGGGTCTCAACTCTCCAGGTTTAAGGGATTCTTCCTTCAGCTAAAACATGCATGTGGAACCCAGACTATGATCCACCGTGTGATTGGGAAACGTGTTCCAAGGTGTGTCAGTTTTCGTCCCCTGGTACTGGGGTGCAACATTCCAGACGCTTTACTAACACTCTCCCCACTTGGAAAGTCAGTGCCTTTAACCTCCTGTTTGTCCCAGTTTGCAATTTCTGCGGAAAATGAACAGGAATAGGGAGAACCAATGAGAGACTAGCTGGAGGTGTCTGGACGGGCAAATTTAACTCTCATTTCCCACCAGGAAGAGGAATTAACCAAAGGCTCAGCGTGCCATGCCGGAACCACACTAGGACCTGAAACAATCCTGCGGTGTTGCGGCCAGCTCACAAGAAAGCGAGTTGAAGAAAGGAGCTCAGGCGCACTGTCATTCACAAACCTGCAGAGTTATAAATGACAGCTATCGTCCAAAAATATATTGAAGTAAGGCTGCCAAGAGGACTTGAAAGTGGGGCAGAATTGCAGGAAACCGATTTCAGGAGGTAGACTGGAATTGCATGTAAAGCATAGGAAAAGAGGCAGAACGTCCACAATGATGCACTTGGCCAAAAAGGGCATATGCGTTTTTTCCTGAATATATTCACGAAAAAACGCATACGTCCTTTTTGGCCAACCAAGCAAGCTTGCAAAGGAAATCTGCACTACAATGAAGCCTCAGTGCCCCCCGGTCAAAAGGGCCATCTGAAAAAAGTGTAAAATCGACAAAGGCAGGACAGGCCATGGAGAACTGGGAGCCTTGTTATGCTGATGGGCGGGATGTAAATTGCCAACAGCCACTCTGGAGAAGTGTATGGTGTTTCCTGAAACATCTAAAAAACAAAGCAACAGAGCCTAGGGCACTTCCACTTATGGTCCTATAGCTTAGGGAAATTAAAATCAAAAAGACACAGCCACCCCAAAGGTTGGGACGGCTCTGTTTACAAGAACCTCATTTACGGTACAAGTTCAATATCGCAGAAAGCGAAAAATGGAAAAAGAAGTTGTGGTACATACATACAATGCAATATCACTCAGCAAAGAAATCTATGTCATCAGGGCCGTAGCAGCATAATGAGTGGATTCAGGTACGATGATTCTAAGTGAAATAAGTCACCCAGAAAAAGAAACATCATAAGATATCACTACTACACGGAATGTAAACTTGGCTACACAGGAACTGAATTACAAAACAGAACAGGGTCTCAAATGTAGAAAACCAACTTATGCTTGCTTAAGGGGAAAGGTGAGTTGGGGTGCTGCATAAAACCAGAGATTGAAATTAGCACAGATACCGTTCCATAAGCCAAATATGTAATAGAAAAGAGGTACTCCTTGCTCAATGAAGTGGACTCAACACCTCATATTAAACGCCTAAGAATATATCTGACTAGTAAGAATCTTAAAACCTATGGATTTATATGTCTCCGAAGGAGAATCAAGCGTGTGTACAGCGGCATAAACGCAGCAGTGATAGGATTGGTGAGGATCGGTGAGCAAATGCAGACCCTTTGAAGTCACATTGCATGGTACCCATTCCATGGGTCTCAACTCTCCAGGTTTAAGGGATTCTTCCTTCAGCTAAAACATGTATGTGGAACCCAGAGTATGATCCACCGTGTGATCGGGAAATGTGTTCAAAGGTGTCTCAGTTTTCGTCCCCTGGTACTCGGGTGCAACATTCCAGACGCTTTACTAACACTCTCCCCACTTGGAGAGTCAGTGCCTTTAACCTCCTGTTTGTCCCAGTTTGCAATTTCTGCGGAAAATGAACAGGAATAGGGAGAACCAATGAGAGACTAGCTGGAGGTGTCTGGACGGGCAAATTTAACTCTCATTTCCCACCAGGAAGAGGAATTAACCAAAGGCTCAGCGTGCCATGCCGGAACCACACTAGGGCCTGAAGCAATCCTGCGGTGTTGCGGCCAGCTCAAAAGAAAGCGAGTTGAAGAAAGGAGCTCAGGGGCACTGTCATTCACAAACCTGCAGAGTTATAAATGACAGCTATCGTCCAAAAATATATTGAAGTAAGGCTGCGAAGAGGACTTGAAAGCGGGGCAGAATTGCAGGAAACCGATTTCAGGAGGTAGACTGGAATTGCATGTAAAGCACAGGAAAAGAGGCAGAACGTCCACAATGATGCACTTGGCCAAAAAGGGCGTATGCGTTTTTTCCTGAATATATTCAGGAAAAAACGCATACGCCCTTTTTGGCCAACCAAGCAAGCTTGCAAAGGAAATCTGCACTACAATGAAGTCTCACTGCCCCCCGGTCAAAAGGGCCATCTGTAAAAAATGTAAAATCCAGAAAGTCAGGACAGGCCATGGAGAACTGGGAGCCTTGTTATGCTGATGGGCGGGATGTAAATTGACAACAGCCACTCTGGAGAAGTGTATGGTGTTTCCTGAAACATCTACAAAACAAAGCAACAGAGCCTAGGGCACTTCCACTTATGGTCCTATAGCTTAGGGAAATTAAAATCAAAAAGACACAGCCACCCCAAAGTTTGGGACGGCTCTGTTTACAAGAACCTCGTTTACGGTACAAGTTCAATATCGCAGAAAGCGAAAAATGGATAAAGAAGTTGTGGTACTTACGTACAATGCAATATCACTCAGCAATGAAATCTATGTCATCAGGCCCGTAGCAGCATAATGAGTGGATTCAGGTACGATGATTCTAAGTGAAATAAGTCACAGAGAAAAAGAAATATCATAAGATATCACTACTACACGGAATGTAAACTTGGCTACACAGGAACTGAATTACAAAACAGAACAGGGTCTCAAATGTAGAAAACCAACTTATGCTTGCTTAAGGGGAAAGGTGAGTTGGGGTGCTGCATAAAACCAGAGATTGAAATTAGCACAGATACCGTTCCATAAGCCAAATATGTAATAGACAAGAGCTACTCCTTGCTCAACGAAGTGGACTCAACACCCCATATTAAACGCCTAAGAATATACCTGACTAGTAAGAATCTTAAAACCTATGGATTTATATGTCTCCGAAAGAGAATTAAGCGTGTGTACAGCGGCATAAACCCAGCAGTGATAGGATTGGTGAGGTTCGGTTAGCAAATGCAGACCCTTTGAAGTCATATTGCATGGTACCCATTCCATGGGTCTCAACTCTCCAGGTTTAAGGGATTCTTCCTTCAGCTAAAACATGCATGTGGAACCCAGAGTATGATCCACCGTGTGATCAGGAAACGTGTTCCAATGTGTCTCAGTTTTCGTCCCCCGGTACTTGGTTGCAACATTCCAGACGCTTTACTAACACTCTCCCCACTTGGAGAGTCAGTGCCTTTAACCTCCTGTTTGGCCCAGTTTGCAATTTCTGCGGAAAATGAACAGGAAAAGGGAGAACCAATGAGAGACTAGCTGGAGGTGTCTGGACGGGCAAATTTAACTCTCATTTCCCACCAGGAAGTGTAATTAACCAAAGGCTCAGAGTGCAGTGCCGGAACCACACTAGGGCCTGAAGCAATCGTGCGGTGTTGCGGCCAGCTCACAAGAAAGCGAGTTGAAGAAAGAAGCTCAGGGGCACTGTCATTCACAAACCTGCAGAGTTATAAATGACAGCTATCGTCCAAAAATATATTGAAGTAAGGCCGCCAAGAGGACTCGAAAGCGGGGCAGAATTGCAGGAAACCGATTTCAGGAGGTAGATAGGAATTGCATTTAAAGCATAGGAAAAGAGACAGAACTTGGAAAATAATGCACTTGGCAAAAAAGGGCATATGTGTTTTATCCAGAGCTCTCATAACCGAGGAGAGGAGATTCCCAGCAGGCTCCAACTGCCACCTGAGGGCTCATGTTGTCAAGGCAACGTGAGCAAGCCAGGCAGGAGTTACCTCACAGCAGAGATCCCACCTCACAGAAGGGTGAGAAACCCAGCCAACATCAGAGTCTCACCATAGTGCCCACATCACCAAGGGGATGGGAACCAGGCAGGAGTGTCTTCACACCAGTGGGGCCACATCATCGAAAGGTGAGGTACTCAGCACATGTGTCCTCAAACCAGAGGACCCACATCACTAAGGGCCTCGGAGTGAGGCAGGCAGGAGTAGCCTCACAACACTGGGCCAATAGAATAAAAAAGTGAGGAATCCAGCAGTTGGAACCTCCCAGCAGGGGACCCAGAGCACCGAGGCTATGGGATCCAGGCCACAGTGAACTCACAGAAGAGGGCCCATTTCATGAAACTGAGCAACCCAGCCATTGGGACCACAGAGCAGGAGGTCCACATCCCCATGGGGATATAAATCTGGTAGGAGTGTCCTCGCACCACTGAAAACGTATCAGAAAATTTTGGGAGACCAGCAGTTAGAGCCTGACGCCAGAGGACCCTCATCACCAAGGGAAGGAGGCTCCCAGCAGGCTCCAACGGCCACCAGAGGGCTGACGTCGCCAAGGCGATGTGTGCCAACCAGGCACGAATGACCTCACAGCAGAGGGCCCACCTCAGAGAAGTGTGACGAACCCAGTCAGGATCAGACTCGCACCAGAGGGCCCACATCACCAAATGGATTGGAACCAGGCAGGAGTGTCCTCACATGAGTAGGGCCACATCATCTAAAGGTGAGGAACCCAGAACACGTGGCTTCAAACCATAGGACACACATCACCAAGAGGCTGGGGGTGAGGCAGGCAGGAGGAGCCTCACAACAGAGGGCCCAAAAATAAGGAAGGTGAGGAATCCAGCAGTTGCAACCTCCCAGCAGGCGGCCCAGAGCACAGAGGCTAGGGGATCCAAGCCAGAGTGAACTAACACCAGACAGCCCACATCATGAAACTGTGAGCAACCCAGACATTGGGACCTCAGAGCAGAAGGCCCACATCCCCGTGGTGATGGGAACATGACAGGAGTGTCCTGGCATCACTGGGCTCACATCAGAAAACGTGGGGTGCTCAGAAGTTAGGGCCTGACGCTAGAGGGCACTCATCACCGAGGGGAGGAGGCTCCCAGCAGGCTCCAGCTGCCACCAGAGGGCCAACATCACCAAGGCGATGTGTGCCAGCCCGGCAGGAGTGACCTCACAGCAGAGGCCCCACCTCACAGAAGGGTGAGGAACACAGCCAGGATCAGACTCTCACCAGAGGGCCCACATCACCAAGGGGAAGGGAATCAGGCAGGAGTGTTCCCACATCAGTGGGACAACATCATCGAAAGGTGAGGATCCCAGCACATGTAGCCTCAAACCAGAGGAACCACATCACCAAGGGGTTCGGAATGAGGCTGGCAGGACCGGCCTCACAACACAGGGTCCATAGAATATAAAAGTTGAGGAATCCAGCAGTTGGAACCTCCCAGCAAGCGGCCCAGAGCACCGAGGCTATGGGATCCAGGCCGCAGTGAACTCACAGCAGAGGGCCCACATCATGAACCTGTGAGCAGCCCAGCCGTTGGGACCTCAGAACAGAAGGCCCACATCCCCATTGGGATGGGAACCTGACAGGAGTGTCCTGGCATCACTGGGCTCACATCAGAAAACGTGGGGAACCCAGCAGTTAGGGCCTGATGCTAGAGGGCTGTCATCACCGAGGGCAGGAGGCTCCCAGCAGGTTCCATGTGCCAACAGAGGGCCCACGTTGCCAAGGTGATGTGTGCAAGTCAGGTAGGATTGACCTCACAGCAGAGGGCCTACCTCACAGAAGAGTGAGGAACCCAGCCAGGATAAGACTGTCACCAGAAGGCCCACATCACCAAGGGGATGGGAACCAGGCAGGAGTGTCCTCACACCAGTGGGGCCACATCATTGAAAGTTGCGGAACCCAGCATATGTGGCCTCAAACCAGAGGACCCACATCACAAAGGGGATGCGAGTGAGGCAGGCAGGAGGAGCATCGCAACACAGACCCCATAGAATACAAAAGTTGAGGAATCGAGCAGTTGGAACCTTCCAGCAGGCGGCCCAGAGCACAGAGGCTATGGCATCCAGGCCAGAGTGAACTAACAGCAGAGAGCCCACATCATGAAACTGTGAACAACCCAGCCGTTGGGACCTCAGAACAGAAGGCCCACATCCCAATGGGTATGTGAACCTGGATGGAGTGTCTTCGAACCACTGGGCGCACATCACAAAATGTGGGGAGCCCAGCCGTTAGGGCCTGACGCCAGAGGGCCCTCATCACCGAGGGGAGGAGGCTCCCAGCAGGCTCCAAGTGCCACCAGAGGGCTCATGTCCACAAGGCGAGGTGAGCAAGCCAGGCAGGAGTGACCTCACAGCAGACGGCCCACCTCACAGATGGGTGAGGAACCCAGCCAGGATCAGACTCTCAACAGAGAGCCCACATCACCAAGGGGATGTGAACCAGGCAGGAGTCTCCTAAGACCATTGGTCCCACATCATCGAAAGGTGAGGAACCCAGCACATGTGGCCTCAAACCAGAGGACACACATCACGAAGGGGCTGGGAGTGAGGCAGGCAGGAGGATCCTCACAACAGAGGGCCTAAAAAATTAAAAAAAGTGAGGAATCCAGCAGTTGGAACCTTCCAGCAGGCGGCCAAGAACACAGAGGCTATGGGATCCAGGCCACAGTGAACTAACACCAGAGAGCCCACATCATGAAACTGTGATCAACCCAGCCGTTGGAACGTCAGAGCAGAAGGCCCACATCCCCATGGAGATGGGAACCTAAGAGGAGTGCCCGAGCATCACTGGGCTCACTAAGAAAAGTTAGGGAGCCCAGCAGTTAGGGCTTGACATCAGAGGGCCCTCATCACAGAGGTGAGGAGGCTCCCAGCAGGGTCCAAGTGCCACCAGAGGGCTCATGTCAACAAGGCGAGGTGAGCAAGCCAGGCAAGAGTTACCTGATAGTAGAGGGCCCACCTCACAGATGGTTGAGGAACCCAGCCAGGATCAGACTCTCACCAGAGGGCCCACATCACAAAGGGGATGGGAACCAGTCAGGATTATCCTCACACCAGTGGGGCCTCATCATCTTAACGTGAGGAACCCAGCACATGTGTCCTCAAACCAGAGGACCCACATCATAAAGGGCCTTGGAGTGAGGCAGGCAGGAGTAGCCTCACAACACAGGGCACATAATATAAAATACATGAGGATTCCAGCATTTAGACCTTCCAGCAGGCAGCTCAGAACACCGAGGCTATGGGATCCAGGCCACAGTGAACTCACAGCAGAGGGCCAACATCATAAAACTGTGAGCAACCCAGGCGTTGGGACCACAGAGCAGAAGGCCCACATCCCCATGGGAATGGGAACCTGGCTGGAGTGTCCTCGCACCACTGGGCGCACATCAGAAAATGTGGGGAGCCCACCATTTAGGGCCTGACGCCAGAGGGCCGTCATCACCGAGAGGAGGAGGCACCCTGCACGCTCCAACTGCCACCAGAGGGCTCACGTCTCCAAGGTGACGTGTGCCAGCCAGTCAGGAGTGACCTCACAGCAGAGGGCCTACCTCACAGAACGTTGAGGAACCCAGCCAGGATTAGACTCTGGCCAGAGGGCCCACCTCACCAAGGGGATGGTAACCAGGCAGGAGTGTCCTCACACGAGTGGGGCCACATCATTGAAAGGTGAGGAACGCAGCACATGTGGCCTCAAGCTATAGGACAGTCATCACCAAGGGGCTGGCAGCGAGGCAGGCAGGAGGAACCTCACAACAGAGGGCACATAGAATAAAAAAGTTGAGGAATCCAGCAGTTGGAACCTCCCAGCAGGCGGCTCAGAGCACCGATGATAAGGGATCCTTGCCGGAGTGAACTCACAGCAGAGGGCCCACATCATGGTACTGTGAGCAAGCCAGCCGTTTTGACCTCAGAGCAGAAGGCCCATATCCCCATGGGGATGCGAACCTGGCAAGAGTGTCCTCACTCACTTGGCGCACATCAGAAAATGTGGGGAGCCCAGCAGTTATGGCCTAAGGCAAGAGGGCCCTCATCACCGAGGGGAGGAGGATCCCAGCACACTCCAACTGCCACCAGAGGGCCCACGTCGCCAAGGTGACTTGTGCCAGACAGGCATGATTGACCTCACAGCAGAGGGCCCACCTCACAGAAGGGTGAGGAACCCAGCCAGGATCAGACTCTCACCTGAGGGCCCACATCAGCAAGGGGATGGGAACCAGTCAGGACTGTCTTCCCTCCAGTGGGGCCACATCATTGAAAGGTGCGGAACCCAGCACATGTGGCCTCAAATCAGAGGACACATATCACAAAGGGAATGGGAGTGAGGCAGGCAGGAGTAGCCTAAAACAGAGGGCCCAAAGAATAAGAAAGGTGAGGAATCCAGCACATGTGGCCTCAAACCAGAGGACACACATCACGAAGGGGCTGGGAGTGAGGCAGGCAGGAGGATCCTCACAACAGAGGGCCCAAAAAATTAAAAAAGTGAGGAATCCAGCAGTTGGAACCTCCCAGCAGGCGGCCAAGAACACAGAGGCTATGGGATCCAGGCCACAGTGAACTAACACCAGAGAGCCCACATCATGAAACTGTGATCAACCCAGCCGTTGGAACGTCAGAGCAGAAGGCCCACATCCCCATGGAGATGGGAACCTAAGAGGAGTGCCCGAGCATCACTGGGCTCAATAAGAAAAGTTGGGGAGCCCAGCAGTTAGGGCCTGACGTCAGAGGGCCCTCATCACTGGGGGGCGGAGATTCCCAGCACGCTCCAACTGCCACCACACAGCTGACTTCACCAAGGCATTGTGTGCCAGCCATGCAGGAGTGACCTATCAGCAGAGGGTCTCCCTCACAGAAGGCTGAGGAACACAGCCAGGAACAGACTCTCACCAGGGGGTCCGCATAACCACGTGGATGAGAAGCAGGCAGGAGTGTCCTCACACTAGTGGGGCCACATCATCGAAAGGTGAGGAACCCAGCAAAGGTGGCCACAAGCCAGAGGACCCACATCACCAGGGGGTTGAGACTGAGGTAGGTGTCTGGACAGGCATATTTAACACTCATTTCCCACCAGGAAGAGGAATGAACCAAAGGCTCAGCGTGCCATGCCGGAACCACACTAGGGCCTGAATCAATCCTGCGGTGTTGCGGCCAGCTCACAAGAAAGCGAGTTGAAGAAAGGAGCTCAGGGGCACTGTCATTCACAAACCTGCAGAGTTATAAATGACAGCTATCGTCCAAAAATATATTGAAGTAAGGCTGCCAAGAGGACTTGAAAGCGGGGCAGAATTGCAGGAAACCGATTTCAGGAGGTAGACTGGAATTGCATGTAAAGCATAGGAAAAGAGGCAGAACGTCTACAATGATGCACTTGGCCAAAAAGGGCGTATGCGTTTTTTCCTGAATATATTCACGAAAAAACGCATACGTCCTTTTTGGCCAACCAAGCAAGCTTGCAAAGGAAATCTGCACTACAATGAAGCCTCAGTGCCCCCCGGTCAAAAGGGCCATCTGAAAAAAGTGTAAAATCGACAAAGGCAGGACAGGCCATGGAGAACTGGGAGCCTTGTTATGCTGATGGGCGGGATGTAAATTGCCAACAGCCACTCTGGAGAAGTGTATGGTGTTTCCTGAAACATCTACATAACAAAGCAACAGAGCCTAGGGCACTTCCGCTTATGGTTCTATAGCTTAGGGAAATTAAAATCAAAAAGACACAGCCACCCCAAAGTTTGGGACGCCTCTGTTTACAAGAACCTCGTTTACGGTACAAGTTCAATATCGCAGAAAGTGAAAAATGGATAAAGAAGTTGTGGTACTTACGTACAATGCAATATCACTCAGCAATGAAATCTATGTCATCAGGCCCGTACCAGCATAATGACTGGATTCAGGTACGATGATTCTAAGTGAAATAAGTCACACAGAAAAAGAAACATCATAAGATATCACTACTACACGGAATGTAAACTTGGCTACACAGGAACTGAATTAAAAAACAGAGCAGGGTCTCAAATGTAGAAAACCAACTTATGCTTGCTTAAGGGGAAAGGTGAGTTGGGGTGCTGCATAAAACCAGAGATTGAAATTAGCACAGATACCGTTCCATAAGCCAAATATGTAATAGACAAGAGCTACTCCTTGCTCAACGAAGTGGACTCAACACCCCGTTTTAAACGCCTAAAAATATACCCGACTAGTAAGAATCTTAAAACCTATGGATTTATATGTCTCTGAAAGAGAATCAAGCGTGTGTACAGCGGCATAAACGAAGCAGTGATAGGATTTGTGAAGATCGGTGAGCAAATGCAGACACTTTGAAGTCATATTGCATGGTACCCATTATATGGGTCTCAACTCTCCAGGTTTAAGGGATTCTTCCTTCAGCTAAAACATGCATGTGGAACCCAGAGTATGATCCACGTGTGATCAGGAAACGTGTTCAAATGTGACTCAGTTTTCGACCCTGGTACTCGGGTGCAACATTCCAGACGCTTTACTAACACTCTCCCCACTTGGAGAGTCAGTGCCTTTAACCTCCTGTTTGGCCCAGTTTGCAATTTCTGCGGAAAATGAACAGGAATAGGGAGAACCAATGAGAGACTAGCTGGAGGTGTCTGGACGGGCAAGTTTAACTCTCATTTCCCACCAGGAAGAGGAATTAACCAAAGGCTCAGCGTGCCATGCCGGAACCACACTAGCGCCTGAAGCAATCCTGCGGTGTTGCGGCCAGTTCACAAGAAAGCGAGTTGAAGAAAGGAGCTCAGGGGCACTGTCATTCACAAAACTGCAGAGTTATAAATGACAGCTATCGTCCAAAAATATATTGAAGTAAGGCTGCCAGGAGGACTTGAAAGCGGGGCAGAATTGCAGGAAACCGATTTCAGGAGGTAGACTGGAATTGCATGTAAAGCATAGGAAAAGAGGCAGAACGTCCACAATGAAGCACTTGGCCAAAAAGGGCATATGCGTTTTTTCCTGAATATATTCAGGAAAAAATGCATACCCCCTTTTTGGCCAACCAAGCAATCTTGCAAAGGAAATCTGCACTACAATGAAGTCTCACTGCCCCCCGGTCAAAAGGGACATCTGAAAAAAGTGTAAAATCCAGAAAGGCAGGACAGGCCATGGAGAACTGGGAGCCTTGTTATGCTGATGGGCGGGATGTAAATTGCCAACAGCCACTCTGGAGAAGTGTATGGTGTTTCCTGAAACATCTACAAAACAAAGCAACAGAGCCTAGGGCACTTCCACTTATGGTCCTATAGCTTAGGGAAATTAAAATCAAAAAGACACAGCCACCCCAAAGTTTGGGACGGCTCTGTTTACAAGAACCTCGTTTACGGTACAAGTTCAATATCGCAGAAAGCGAAAAATGGAAAAAGAAGTTGTGGTACATACATACAATGCAATATCACTCAGCAAAGAAATCTATGTCATCAGGGCCGTAGCAGCATAATGAGTGGATTCAGGTACGATGATTCTAAGTGAAATAAGTCACCCAGAAAAAGAAACATCATAAGATATCACTACTACACGGAATGTAAACTTGGCTACACAGGAACTGAATTACAAAACAGAACAGGGTCTCAAATGTAGAAAACCAACTTATGCTTGCTTAAGGGGAAAGGTGAGTTGGGGTGCTGCATAAAACCAGAGATTGAAATTAGCACAGATACCGTTCCATAAGCCAAATATATAATAGACAAGAGCTATTCCTTGCTCAACGAAGTGGACACAACACCCCATATTAAACGCCTAAGAATATACCTGACTAGTAAGAATCTTAAAACCTATGGATTTATATGTCTCTGAAAGAGAATCAAGCTTGTGTACAGCGGCATAAACGCAGCAGTGATAGGATTGGTGAGGATCGGTGAGCAAATGCAGACCCTTTGAAGTCATATTGCATGGTACCCATTCCATGGGTCTCAACTCTCCAGGTTTAAGGGATTCTTCCTTCAGCTAAAACATGCATGTGGAACCCAGACTATGATCCACCGTGTGATTGGGAAACGTGTTCCAAGGTGTGTCAGTTTTCGTCCCCTGGTACTGGGGTGCAACATTCCAGACGCTTTACTAACACTCTCCCCACTTGGAAAGTCAGTGCCTTTAACCTCCTGTTTGTCCCAGTTTGCAATTTCTGCGGAAAATGAACAGGAATAGGGAGAACCAATGAGAGACTAGCTGGAGGTGTCTGGACGGGCAAATTTAACTCTCATTTCCCACCAGGAAGAGGAATTAACCAAAGGCTCAGCGTGCCATGCCGGAACCACACTAGGACCTGAAACAATCCTGCGGTGTTGCGGCCAGCTCACAAGAAAGCGAGTTGAAGAAAGGAGCTCAGGCGCACTGTCATTCACAAACCTGCAGAGTTATAAATGACAGCTATCGTCCAAAAATATATTGAAGTAAGGCTGCCAAGAGGACTTGAAAGCGGGGCAGAATTGCAGGAAACCGATTTCAGGAGGTAGACTGGAATTGCATGTAAAGCATAGGAAAAGAGGCAGAACGTCCACAATGATGCACTTGGCCAAAAAGGGCATATGCGTTTTTTCCTGAATATATTCAGGAAAAAATGCATACCCCCTTTTTGGCCAACCAAGCAATCGTGCAAAGGAAATCTGCACTACAATGAAGTCTCACTGCCCCCCGGTCAAAAGGGCCATCTGAAAAAAGTGTAAAATCCAGAATGGCAGGACAGGCCATGGAGAACTGGGAGCCTTGTTATGCTGATGGGCGGGATGTAAATTGCCAACAGCCACTCTGGAGAAGTGTATGGTGTTTCCTGAAATATCTACAAAACAAAGCAACAGAGCCTAGGGCACTTCCACTTATGGTCCTATAGCTTAGGGAAATTAAAATCAAAAAGACACAGCCACCCCAAAGTTTGGGACGGCTCTGTTTACAAGAACCTCGTTTACGGTACAAGTTCAATATCGCAGAAAGCGAAAAATGGAAAAAGAAGTTGTGGTACATACATACAATGCAATATCACTCAGCAAAGAAATCTATGTCATCAGGGCCGTAGCAGCATAATGAGTGGATTCAGGTACGATGATTCTAAGTGAAATAAGTCACCCAGAAAAAGAAACATCATAAGATATCACTACTACACGGAATGTAAACTTGGCTACACAGGAACTGAATTACAAAACAGAACAGGGTCTCAAATGTAGAAAACCAACTTATGCTTGCTTAAGGGGAAAGGTGAGTTGGGGTGCTGCATAAAACCAGAGATTGAAATTAGCACAGATACCGTTCCATAAGCCAAATATATAATAGACAAGAGCTATTCCTTGCTCAACGAAGTGGACACAACACCCCATATTAAACGCCTAAGAATATACCTGACTAGTAAGAATCTTAAAACCTATGGATTTATATGTCTCCGAAAGAGAATCAAGCTTGTGTACAGCGGCATAAACGCAGCAGTGATAGGATTGGTGAGGATCGGTGAGCAAATGCAGACCCTTTGAAGTCATATTGCATGGTACCCATACCATGGGTCTCAACTCTCCAGGTTTAAGGGATTCTTCCTTCAGCTAAAACATGCATGTGGAACCCAGACTATGATCCACCGTGTGATTGGGAAACGTGTTCCAAGGTGTCTCAGTTTTCGTCCCCTGGTACTGGGGTGCAACATTCCAGACGCTTTACTAACACTCTCCCCACTTGGAAAGTCAGTGCCTTTAACCTCCTGTTTGTCCCAGTTTGCAATTTCTGCGGAAAATGAACAGGAATAGTGAGAACCAATGAGAGACTAGCTGGAGGTGTCTGGACGGGCAAATTTAACTCTCATTTCCCACCAGGAAGAGGAATTAACCAAAGGCTCAGCGTGCCATGCCGGAACCACACTAGGACCTGAAACAATCCTGCGGTGTTGCGGCCAGCTCACAAGAAAGCGAGTTGAAGAAAGGAGCTCAGGCGCACTGTCATTCACAAACCTGCAGAGTTATAAATGACAGCTATCGTCCAAAAATATATTGAAGTAAGGCTGCCAAGAGGACTTGAAAGCGGGGCAGAATTGCAGGAAACCGATTTCAGGAGGTAGACTGGAATTGCATGTAAAGCATAGGAAAAGAGGCAGAACGTCCACAATGATGCACTTGGCCAAAAAGGGCGTATGCGTTTTTTCCTGAATATATTCACGAAAAAACGCATACGTCCTTTTTGGCCAACCAAGCAAGCTTGCAAAGAAATCTGCACTACAATGAAGCCTCAGTGCCCCCCGGTCAAAAGGGCCATCTGAAAAAAGTGTAAAATCGACAAAGGCAGGACAGGCCATGGAGAACTGGGAGCCTTGTTATGCTGATGGGCGGGATGTAAATTGCCAACAGCCACTCTGGAGAAGTGTATGGTGTTTCCTGAAACATCTACATAACAAAGCAACAGAGCCTAGGGCACTTCCGCTTATGGTTCTATAGCTTAGGGAAATTAAAATCAAAAAGACACAGCCACCCCAAAGTTTGGGACGCCTCTGTTTACAAGAACCTCGTTTACGGTACAAGTTCAATATCGCAGAAAGCGAAAAATGGATAAAGAAGTTGTGGTACTTACGTACAATGCAATATCACTCAGCAATGAAATCTATGTCATCAGGCCCGTACCAGCATAATGACTGGATTCAGGTACGATGATTCTAAGTGAAATAAGTCACACAGAAAAAGAAACATCATAAGATATCACTACTACACGGAATGTAAACTTGGCTACACAGGAACTGAATTACAAAACAGAGCAGGGTCTCAAATGTAGAAAACCAACTTATGCTTGCTTAAGGGGAAAGGTGAGTTGGGGTGCTGCATAAAACAAGAGATTGAAATTAGCACAGATACCGTTCCATAAGCCAAATATGTAATAGACAAGAGCTACTCCTTGCTCAACGAAGTGGACTCAACACCCCGTTTTAAACGCCTAAAAATATACCCGACTAGTAAGAATCTTAAAACCTATGGATTTATATGTCTCTGAAAGAGAATCAAGCGTGTGTACAGCGGCATAAACGAAGCAGTGATAGGATTTGTGAAGATCGGTGAGCAAATGCAGACACTTTGAAGTCATATTGCATGGTACCCATTATATGGGTCTCAACTCTCCAGGTTTAAGGGATTCTTCCTTCAGCTAAAACATGCATGTGGAACCCAGAGTATGATCCACGTGTGATCAGGAAACGTGTTCAAATGTGACTCAGTTTTCGACCCTGGTACTCGGGTGCAACATTCCAGACGCTTTACTAACACTCTCCCCACTTGGAGAGTCAGTGCCTTTAACCTCCTGTTTGGCCCAGTTTGCAATTTCTGCGGAAAATGAACAGGAATAGGGAGAACCAATGAGAGACTAGCTGGAGGTGTCTGGACGGGCAAGTTTAACTCTCATTTCCCACCAGGAAGAGGAATTAACCAAAGGCTCAGCGTGCCATGCCGGAACCACACTATCGCCTGAAGCAATCCTGCGGTGTTGCGGCCAGTTCACAAGAAAGCGAGTTGAAGAAAGGAGCTCAGGGGCACTGTCATTCACAAAACTGCAGAGTTATAAATGACAGCTATCGTCCAAAAATATATTGAAGTAAGGCTGCCAAGAGGACTTGAAAGCGGGGCAGAATTGCAGGAAACCGATTTCAGGAGGTAGACTGGAATTGCATGTAAAGCATAGGAAAAGAGGCAGAACGTCCACAATGAAGCACTTGGCCAAAAAGGGCATATGCGTTTTTTCCTGAATATATTCAGGAAAAAATGCATACCCCCTTTTTGGCCAACCAAGCAATCTTGCAAAGGAAATCTGCACTACAATGAAGTCTCACTGCCCCCCGGTCAAAAGGGACATCTGAAAAAAGTGTAAAATCCAGAAAGGCAGGACAGGCCATGGAGAACTGGGAGCCTTGTTATGCTGATGGGCGGGATGTAAATTGCCAACAGCCACTCTGGAGAAGTGTATGGTGTTTCCTGAAACATCTACAAAACAAAGCAACAGAGCCTAGGGCACTTCCACTTATGGTCCTATAGCTTAGGGAAATTAAAATCAAAAAGACACAGCCACCCCAAAGTTTGGGACGGCTCTGTTTACAAGAACCTCGTTTACGGTACAAGTTCAATATCGCAGAAAGCGAAAAATGGAAAAAGAAGTTGTGGTACATACATACAATGCAATATCACTCAGCAAAGAAATCTATGTCATCAGGGCCGTAGCAGCATAATGAGTGGATTCAGGTACGATGATTCTAAGTGAAATAAGTCACCCAGAAAAAGAAACATCATAAGATATCACTACTACACGGAATGTAAACTTGGCTACACAGGAACTGAATTACAAAACAGAACAGGGTCTCAAATGTAGAAAACCAACTTATGCTTGCTTAAGGGGAAAGGTGAGTTGGGGTGCTGCATAAAACCAGAGATTGAAATTAGCACAGATACCGTTCCATAAGCCAAATATATAATAGACAAGAGCTATTCCTTGCTCAACGAAGTGGACACAACACCCCATATTAAACGCCTAAGAATATACCTGACTAGTAAGAATCTTAAAACCTATGGATTTATATGTCTCTGAAAGAGAATCAAGCTTGTGTACAGCGGCATAAACGCAGCAGTGATAGGATTGGTGAGGATCGGTGAGCAAATGCAGACCCTTTGAAGTCATATTGCATGGTACCCATTCCATGGGTCTCAACTCTCCAGGTTTAAGGGATTCTTCCTTCAGCTAAAACATGCATGTGGAACCCAGACTATGATCCACCGTGTGTTTGGGAAACGTGTTCCAAGGTGTGTCAGTTTTCGTCCCCTGGTACTGGGGTGCAACATTCCAGACGCTTTACTAACACTCTCCCCACTTGGAAAGTCAGTGCCTTTAACCTCCTGTTTGTCCCAGTTTGCAATTTCTGCGGAAAATGAACAGGAATAGGGAGAACCAATGAGAGACTAGCTGGAGGTGTCTGGACGGGCAAATTTAACTCTCATTTCCCACCAGGAAGAGGAATTAACCAAAGGCTCAGCGTGCCATGCCGGAACCACACTAGGACCTGAAACAATCCTGCGGTGTTGCGGCCAGCTCACAAGAAAGCGAGTTGAAGAAAGGAGCTCAGGCGCACTGTCATTCACAAACCTGCAGAGTTATAAATGACAGCTATCGTCCAAAAATATATTGAAGTAAGGCTGCCAAGAGGACTTGAAAGCGGGGCAGAATTGCAGGAAACCGATTTCAGGAGGTAGACTGGAATTGCATGTAAAGCATAGGAAAAGAGGCAGAACGTCCACAATGATGCACTTGGCCAAAAAGGGCATATGCGTTTTTTCCTGAATATATTCAGGAAAAAATGCATACCCCCTTTTTGGCCAACCAAGCAATCGTGCAAAGGAAATCTGCACTACAATGAAGTCTCACTGCCCCCCGGTCAAAAGGGCCATCTGAAAAAAGTGTAAAATCCAGAATGGCAGGACAGGCCATGGAGAACTGGGAGCCTTGTTATGCTGATGGGCGGGATGTAAATTGCCAACAGCCACTCTGGAGAAGTGTATGGTGTTTCCTGAAATATCTACAAAACAAAGCAACAGAGCCTAGGGCACTTCCACTTATGGTCCTATAGCTTAGGGAAATTAAAATCAAAAAGACACAGCCACCCCAAAGTTTGGGACGGCTCTGTTTACAAGAACCTCGTTTACGGTACAAGTTCAATATCGCAGAAAGCGAAAAATGGAAAAAGAAGTTGTGGTACATACATACAATGCAATATCACTCAGCAAAGAAATCTATGTCATCAGGGCCGTAGCAGCATAATGAGTGGATTCAGGTACGATGATTCTAAGTGAAATAAGTCACCCAGAAAAAGAAACATCATAAGATATCACTACTACACGGAATGTAAACTTGGCTACACAGGAACTGAATTACAAAACAGAACAGGGTCTCAAATGTAGAAAACCAACTTATGCTTGCTTAAGGGGAAAGGTGAGTTGGGGTGCTGCATAAAACCAGAGATTGAAATTAGCACAGATACCGTTCCATAAGCCAAATATATAATAGACAAGAGCTATTCCTTGCTCAACGAAGTGGACACAACACCCCATATTAAACGCCTAAGAATATACCTGACTAGTAAGAATCTTAAAACCTATGGATTTATATGTCTCCGAAAGAGAATCAAGCTTGTGTACAGCGGCATAAACGCAGCAGTGATAGGATTGGTGAGGATCGGTGAGCAAATGCAGACCCTTTGAAGTCATATTGCATGGTACCCATACCATGGGTCTCAACTCTCCAGGTTTAAGGGATTCTTCCTTCAGCTAAAACATGCATGTGGAACCCAGACTATGATCCACCGTGTGATTGGGAAACGTGTTCCAAGGTGTCTCAGTTTTCGTCCCCTGGTACTGGGGTGCAACATTCCAGACGCTTTACTAACACTCTCCCCACTTGGAAAGTCAGTGCCTTTAACCTCCTGTTTGTCCCAGTTTGCAATTTCTGCGGAAAATGAACAGGAATAGTGAGAACCAATGAGAGACTAGCTGGAGGTGTCTGGACGGGCAAATTTAACTCTCATTTCCCACCAGGAAGAGGAATTAACCAAAGGCTCAGCGTGCCATGCCGGAACCACACTAGGACCTGAAACAATCCTGCGGTGTTGCGGCCAGCTCACAAGAAAGCGAGTTGAAGAAAGGAGCTCAGGCGCACTGTCATTCACAAACCTGCAGAGTTATAAATGACAGCTATCGTCCAAAAATATATTGAAGTAAGGCTGCCAAGAGGACTTGAAAGCGGGGCAGAATTGCAGGAAACCGATTTCAGGAGGTAGACTGGAATTGCATGTAAAGCATAGGAAAAGAGGCAGAACGTCCACAATGATGCACTTGGCCAAAAAGGGCGTATGCGTTTTTTCCTGAATATATTCACGAAAAAACGCATACGTCCTTTTTGGCCAACCAAGCAAGCTTGCAAAGAAATCTGCACTACAATGAAGCCTCAGTGCCCCCCGGTCAAAAGGGCCATCTGAAAAAAGTGTAAAATCGACAAAGGCAGGACAGGCCATGGAGAACTGGGAGCCTTGTTATGCTGATGGGCGGGATGTAAATTGCCAACAGCCACTCTGGAGAAGTGTATGGTGTTTCCTGAAACATCTACATAACAAAGCAACAGAGCCTAGGGCACTTCCGCTTATGGTTCTATAGCTTAGGGAAATTAAAATCAAAAAGACACAGCCACCCCAAAGTTTGGGACGCCTCTGTTTACAAGAACCTCGTTTACGGTACAAGTTCAATATCGCAGAAAGCGAAAAATGGATAAAGAAGTTGTGGTACTTACGTACAATGCAATATCACTCAGCAATGAAATCTATGTCATCAGGCCCATACCAGCATAATGACTGGATTCAGGTACGATGATTCTAAGTGAAATAAGTCACACAGAAAAAGAAACATCATAAGATATCACTACTACACGGAATGTAAACTTGGCTACACAGGAACTGAATTACAAAACAGAGCAGGGTCTCAAATGTAGAAAACCAACTTATGCTTGCTTAAGGGGAAAGGTGAGTTGGGGTGCTGCATAAAACAAGAGATTGAAATTAGCACAGATACCGTTCCATAAGCCAAATATGTAATAGACAAGAGCTACTCCTTGCTCAACGAAGTGGACTCAACACCCCGTTTTAAACGCCTAAAAATATACCCGACTAGTAAGAATCTTAAAACCTATGGATTTATATGTCTCTGAAAGAGAATCAAGCGTGTGTACAGCGGCATAAACGAAGCAGTGATAGGATTTGTGAAGATCGGTGAGCAAATGCAGACACTTTGAAGTCATATTGCATGGTACCCATTATATGGGTCTCAACTCTCCAGGTTTAAGGGATTCTTCCTTCAGCTAAAACATGCATGTGGAACCCAGAGTATGATCCACGTGTGATCAGGAAACGTGTTCAAATGTGACTCAGTTTTCGACCCTGGTACTCGGGTGCAACATTCCAGACGCTTTACTAACACTCTCCCCACTTGGAGAGTCAGTGCCTTTAACCTCCTGTTTGGCCCAGTTTGCAATTTCTGCGGAAAATGAACAGGAATAGGGAGAACCAATGAGAGACTAGCTGGAGGTGTCTGGACGGGCAAGTTTAACTCTCATTTCCCACCAGGAAGAGGAATTAACCAAAGGCTCAGCGTGCCATGCCGGAACCACACTAGCGCCTGAAGCAATCCTGCGGTGTTGCGGCCAGTTCACAAGAAAGCGAGTTGAAGAAAGGAGCTCAGGGGCACTGTCATTCACAAAACTGCAGAGTTATAAATGACAGCTATCGTCCAAAAATATATTGAAGTAAGGCTGCCAAGAGGACTTGAAAGCGGGGCAGAATTGCAGGAAACCGATTTCAGGAGGTAGACTGGAATTGCATGTAAAGCATAGGAAAAGAGGCAGAACGTCCACAATGATGCACTTGGCCAAAAAGGGCATATGCGTTTTTTCCTGAATATATTCAGGAAAAAATGCATACCCCCTTTTTGGCCAACCAAGCAATCTTGCAAAGGAAATCTGCACTACAATGAAGTCTCACTGCCCCCCGGTCAAAAGGGACATCTGAAAAAAGTGTAAAATCCAGAAAGGCAGGACAGGCCATGGAGAACTGGGAGCCTTGTTATGCTGATGGGCGGGATGTAAATTGCCAACAGCCACTCTGGAGAAGTGTATGGTGTTTCCTGAAACATCTACAAAACAAAGCAACAGAGCCTAGGGCACTTCCACTTATGGTCCTATAGCTTAGGGAAATTAAAATCAAAAAGACACAGCCACCCCAAAGTTTGGGACGGCTCTGTTTACAAGAACCTCGTTTACGGTACAAGTTCAATATCGCAGAAAGCGAAAAATGGAAAAAGAAGTTGTGGTACATACATACAATGCAATATCACTCAGCAAAGAAATCTATGTCATCAGGGCCGTAGCAGCATAATGAGTGGATTCAGGTACGATGATTCTAAGTGAAATAAGTCACCCAGAAAAAGAAACATCATAAGATATCACTACTACACGGAATGTAAACTTGGCTACACAGGAACTGAATTACAAAACAGAACAGGGTCTCAAATGTAGAAAACCAACTTATGCTTGCTTAAGGGGAAAGGTGAGTTGGGGTGCTGCATAAAACCAGAGATTGAAATTAGCACAGATACCGTTCCATAAGCCAAATATATAATAGACAAGAGCTATTCCTTGCTCAACGAAGTGGACACAACACCCCATATTAAACGCCTAAGAATATACCTGACTAGTAAGAATCTTAAAACCTATGGATTTATATGTCTCTGAAAGAGAATCAAGCTTGTGTACAGCGGCATAAACGCAGCAGTGATAGGATTGGTGAGGATCGGTGAGCAAATGCAGACCCTTTGAAGTCATATTGCATGGTACCCATTCCATGGGTCTCAACTCTCCAGGTTTAAGGGATTCTTCCTTCAGCTAAAACATGCATGTGGAACCCAGACTATGATCCACCGTGTGATTGGGAAACGTGTTCCAAGGTGTGTCAGTTTTCGTCCCCTGGTACTGGGGTGCAACATTCCAGACGCTTTACTAACACTCTCCCCACTTGGAAAGTCAGTGCCTTTAACCTCCTGTTTGTCCCAGTTTGCAATTTCTGCGGAAAATGAACAGGAATAGGGAGAACCAATGAGAGACTAGCTGGAGGTGTCTGGACGGGCAAATTTAACTCTCATTTCCCACCAGGAAGAGGAATTAACCAAAGGCTCAGCGTGCCATGCCGGAACCACACTAGGACCTGAAACAATCCTGCGGTGTTGCGGCCAGCTCACAAGAAAGCGAGTTGAAGAAAGGAGCTCAGGTGCACTGTCATTCACAAACCTGCAGAGTTATAAATGACAGCTATCGTCCAAAAATATATTGAAGTAAGGCTGCCAAGAGGACTTGAAAGCGGGGCAGAATTGCAGGAAACCGATTTCAGGAGGTAGACTGGAATTGCATGTAAAGCATAGGAAAAGAGGCAGAACGTCCACAATGATGCACTTGGCCAAAAAGGGCATATGCGTTTTTTCCTGAATATATTCAGGAAAAAATGCATACCCCCTTTTTGGCCAACCAAGCAATCGTGCAAAGGAAATCTGCACTACAATGAAGTCTCACTGCCCCCCGGTCAAAAGGGCCATCTGAAAAAAGTGTAAAATCCAGAATGGCAGGACAGGCCATGGAGAACTGGGAGCCTTGTTATGCTGATGGGCGGGATGTAAATTGCCAACAGCCACTCTGGAGAAGTGTATGGTGTTTCCTGAAATATCTACAAAACAAAGCAACAGAGCCTAGGGCACTTCCACTTATGGTCCTATAGCTTAGGGAAATTAAAATCAAAAAGACACAGCCACCCCAAAGTTTGGGACGGCTCTGTTTACAAGAACCTCGTTTACGGTACAAGTTCAATATCGCAGAAAGCGAAAAATGGAAAAAGAAGTTGTGGTACATACATACAATGCAATATCACTCAGCAAAGAAATCTATGTCATCAGGGCCGTAGCAGCATAATGAGTGGATTCAGGTACGATGATTCTAAGTGAAATAAGTCACCCAGAAAAAGAAACATCATAAGATATCACTACTACACGGAATGTAAACTTGGCTACACAGGAACTGAATTACAAAACAGAACAGGGTCTCAAATGTAGAAAACCAACTTATGCTTGCTTAAGGGGAAAGGTGAGTTGGGGTGCTGCATAAAACCAGAGATTGAAATTAGCACAGATACCGTTCCATAAGCCAAATATATAATAGACAAGAGCTATTCCTTGCTCAACGAAGTGGACACAACACCCCATATTAAACGCCTAAGAATATACCTGACTAGTAAGAATCTTAAAACCTATGGATTTATATGTCTCCGAAAGAGAATCAAGCTTGTGTACAGCGGCATAAACGCAGCAGTGATAGGATTGGTGAGGATCGGTGAGCAAATGCAGACCCTTTGAAGTCATATTGCATGGTACCCATACCATGGGTCTCAACTCTCCAGGTTTAAGGGATTCTTCCTTCAGCTAAAACATGCATGTGGAACCCAGACTATGATCCACCGTGTGATTGGGAAACGTGTTCCAAGGTGTCTCAGTTTTCGTCCCCTGGTACTGGGGTGCAACATTCCAGACGCTTTACTAACACTCTCCCCACTTGGAAAGTCAGTGCCTTTAACCTCCTGTTTGTCCCAGTTTGCAATTTCTGCGGAAAATGAACAGGAATAGTGAGAACCAATGAGAGACTAGCTGGAGGTGTCTGGACGGGCAAATTTAACTCTCATTTCCCACCAGGAAGAGGAATTAACCAAAGGCTCAGCGTGCCATGCCGGAACCACACTAGGACCTGAAACAATCCTGCGGTGTTGCGGCCAGCTCACAAGAAAGCGAGTTGAAGAAAGGAGCTCAGGCGCACTGTCATTCACAAACCTGCAGAGTTATAAATGACAGCTATCGTCCAAAAATATATTGAAGTAAGGCTGCCAAGAGGACTTGAAAGCGGGGCAGAATTGCAGGAAACCGATTTCAGGAGGTAGACTGGAATTGCATGTAAAGCATAGGAAAAGAGGCAGAACGTCCACAATGATGCACTTGGCCAAAAAGGGCGTATGCGTTTTTTCCTGAATATATTCACGAAAAAACGCATACGTCCTTTTTGGCCAACCAAGCAAGCTTGCAAAGAAATCTGCACTACAATGAAGCCTCAGTGCCCCCCGGTCAAAAGGGCCATCTGAAAAAAGTGTAAAATCGACAAAGGCAGGACAGGCCATGGAGAACTGGGAGCCTTGTTATGCTGATGGGCGGGATGTAAATTGCCAACAGCCACTCTGGAGAAGTGTATGGTGTTTCCTGAAACATCTACATAACAAAGCAACAGAGCCTAGGGCACTTCCGCTTATGGTTCTATAGCTTAGGGAAATTAAAATCAAAAAGACACAGCCACCCCAAAGTTTGGGACGCCTCTGTTTACAAGAACCTCGTTTACGGTACAAGTTCAATATCGCAGAAAGCGAAAAATGGATAAAGAAGTTGTGGTACTTACGTACAATGCAATATCACTCAGCAATGAAATCTATGTCATCAGGCCCATACCAGCATAATGACTGGATTCAGGTACGATGATTCTAAGTGAAATAAGTCACACAGAAAAAGAAACATCATAAGATATCACTACTACACGGAATGTAAACTTGGCTACACAGGAACTGAATTACAAAACAGAGCAGGGTCTCAAATGTAGAAAACCAACTTATGCTTGCTTAAGGGGAAAGGTGAGTTGGGGTGCTGCATAAAACAAGAGATTGAAATTAGCACAGATACCGTTCCATAAGCCAAATATGTAATAGACAAGAGCTACTCCTTGCTCAACGAAGTGGACTCAACACCCCGTTTTAAACGCCTAAAAATATACCCGACTAGTAAGAATCTTAAAACCTATGGATTTATATGTCTCTGAAAGAGAATCAAGCGTGTGTACAGCGGCATAAACGAAGCAGTGATAGGATTTGTGAAGATCGGTGAGCAAATGCAGACACTTTGAAGTCATATTGCATGGTACCCATTATATGGGTCTCAACTCTCCAGGTTTAAGGGATTCTTCCTTCAGCTAAAACATGCATGTGGAACCCAGAGTATGATCCACGTGTGATCAGGAAACGTGTTCAAATGTGACTCAGTTTTCGACCCTGGTACTCGGGTGCAACATTCCAGACGCTTTACTAACACTCTCCCCACTTGGAGAGTCAGTGCCTTTAACCTCCTGTTTGGCCCAGTTTGCAATTTCTGCGGAAAATGAACAGGAATAGGGAGAACCAATGAGAGACTAGCTGGAGGTGTCTGGACGGGCAAGTTTAACTCTCATTTCCCACCAGGAAGAGGAATTAACCAAAGGCTCAGCGTGCCATGCCGGAACCACACTAGCGCCTGAAGCAATCCTGCGGTGTTGCGGCCAGTTCACAAGAAAGCGAGTTGAAGAAAGGAGCTCAGGGGCACTGTCATTCACAAAACTGCAGAGTTATAAATGACAGCTATCGTCCAAAAATATATTGAAGTAAGGCTGCCAAGAGGACTTGAAAGCGGGGCAGAATTGCAGGAAACCGATTTCAGGAGGTAGACTGGAATTGCATGTAAAGCATAGGAAAAGAGGCAGAACGTCCACAATGATGCACTTGGCCAAAAAGGGCATATGCGTTTTTTCCTGAATATATTCAGGAAAAAATGCATACCCCCTTTTTGGCCAACCAAGCAATCTTGCAAAGGAAATCTGCACTACAATGAAGTCTCACTGCCCCCCGGTCAAAAGGGACATCTGAAAAAAGTGTAAAATCCAGAAAGGCAGGACAGGCCATGGAGAACTGGGAGCCTTGTTATGCTGATGGGCGGGATGTAAATTGCCAACAGCCACTCTGGAGAAGTGTATGGTGTTTCCTGAAACATCTACAAAACAAAGCAACAGAGCCTAGGGCACTTCCACTTATGGTCCTATAGCTTAGGGAAATTAAAATCAAAAAGACACAGCCACCCCAAAGTTTGGGACGGCTCTGTTTACAAGAACCTCGTTTACGGTACAAGTTCAATATCGCAGAAAGCGAAAAATGGAAAAAGAAGTTGTGGTACATACATACAATGCAATATCACTCAGCAAAGAAATCTATGTCATCAGGGCCGTAGCAGCATAATGAGTGGATTCAGGTACGATGATTCTAAGTGAAATAAGTCACCCAGAAAAAGAAACATCATAAGATATCACTACTACACGGAATGTAAACTTGGCTACACAGGAACTGAATTACAAAACAGAACAGGGTCTCAAATGTAGAAAACCAACTTATGCTTGCTTAAGGGGAAAGGTGAGTTGGGGTGCTGCATAAAACCAGAGATTGAAATTAGCACAGATACCGTTCCATAAGCCAAATATATAATAGACAAGAGCTATTCCTTGCTCAACGAAGTGGACACAACACCCCATATTAAACGCCTAAGAATATACCTGACTAGTAAGAATCTTAAAACCTATGGATTTATATGTCTCTGAAAGAGAATCAAGCTTGTGTACAGCGGCATAAACGCAGCAGTGATAGGATTGGTGAGGATCGGTGAGCAAATGCAGACCCTTTGAAGTCATATTGCATGGTACCCATTCCATGGGTCTCAACTCTCCAGGTTTAAGGGATTCTTCCTTCAGCTAAAACATGCATGTGGAACCCAGACTATGATCCACCGTGTGATTGGGAAACGTGTTCCAAGGTGTGTCAGTTTTCGTCCCCTGGTACTGGGGTGCAACATTCCAGACGCTTTACTAACACTCTCCCCACTTGGAAAGTCAGTGCCTTTAACCTCCTGTTTGTCCCAGTTTGCAATTTCTGCGGAAAATGAACAGGAATAGGGAGAACCAATGAGAGACTAGCTGGAGGTGTCTGGACGGGCAAATTTAACTCTCATTTCCCACCAGGAAGAGGAATTAACCAAAGGCTCAGCGTGCCATGCCGGAACCACACTAGGACCTGAAACAATCCTGCGGTGTTGCGGCCAGCTCACAAGAAAGCGAGTTGAAGAAAGGAGCTCAGGCGCACTGTCATTCACAAACCTGCAGAGTTATAAATGACAGCTATCGTCCAAAAATATATTGAAGTAAGGCTGCCAAGAGGACTTGAAAGTGGGGCAGAATTGCAGGAAACCGATTTCAGGAGGTAGACTGGAATTGCATGTAAAGCATAGGAAAAGAGGCAGAACGTCCACAATGATGCACTTGGCCAAAAAGGGCGTATGCGTTTTTTCCTGAATATATTCACGAAAAAACGCATACGTCCTTTTTGGCCAACCAAGCAAGCTTGCAAAGGAAATCTGCACTACAATGAAGCCTCAGTGCCCCCCGGTCAAAAGGGCCATCTGAAAAAAGTGTAAAATCGACAAAGGCAGGACAGGCCATGGAGAACTGGGAGCCTTGTTATGCTGATGGGCGGGATGTAAATTGCCAACAGCCACTCTGGAGAAGTGTATGGTGTTTCCTGAAACATCTAAAAAACAAAGCAACAGAGCCTAGGGCACTTCCACTTATGGTCCTATAGCTTAGGGAAATTAAAATCAAAAAGACACAGCCACCCCAAAGGTTGGGACGGCTCTGTTTACAAGAACCTCATTTACGGTACAAGTTCAATATCGCAGAAAGCGAAAAATGGAAAAAGAAGTTGTGGTACATACATACAATGCAATATCACTCAGCAAAGAAATCTATGTCATCAGGGCCGTAGCAGCATAATGAGTGGATTCAGGTACGATGATTCTAAGTGAAATAAGTCACCCAGAAAAAGAAACATCATAAGATATCACTACTACACGGAATGTAAACTTGGCTACACAGGAACTGAATTACAAAACAGAACAGGGTCTCAAATGTAGAAAACCAACTTATGCTTGCTTAAGGGGAAAGGTGAGTTGGGGTGCTGCATAAAACCAGAGATTGAAATTAGCACAGATACCGTTCCATAAGCCAAATATGTAATAGAAAAGAGGTACTCCTTGCTCAATGAAGTGGACTCAACACCTCATATTAAACGCCTAAGAATATATCTGACTAGTAAGAATCTTAAAACCTATGGATTTATATGTCTCCGAAGGAGAATCAAGCGTGTGTACAGCGGCATAAACGCAGCAGTGATAGGATTGGTGAGGATCGGTGAGCAAATGCAGACCCTTTGAAGTCACATTGCATGGTACCCATTCCATGGGTCTCAACTCTCCAGGTTTAAGGGATTCTTCCTTCAGCTAAAACATGTATGTGGAACCCAGAGTATGATCCACCGTGTGATCGGGAAATGTGTTCAAAGGTGTCTCAGTTTTCGTCCCCTGGTACTCGGGTGCAACATTCCAGACGCTTTACTAACACTCTCCCCACTTGGAGAGTCAGTGCCTTTAACCTCCTGTTTGTCCCAGTTTGCAATTTCTGCGGAAAATGAACAGGAATAGGGAGAACCAATGAGAGACTAGCTGGAGGTGTCTGGACGGGCAAATTTAACTCTCATTTCCCACCAGGAAGAGGAATTAACCAAAGGCTCAGCGTGCCATGCCGGAACCACACTAGGGCCTGAAGCAATCCTGCGGTGTTGCGGCCAGCTCAAAAGAAAGCGAGTTGAAGAAAGGAGCTCAGGGGCACTGTCATTCACAAACCTGCAGAGTTATAAATGACAGCTATCGTCCAAAAATATATTGAAGTAAGGCTGCGAAGAGGACTTGAAAGCGGGGCAGAATTGCAGGAAACCGATTTCAGGAGGTAGACTGGAATTGCATGTAAAGCACAGGAAAAGAGGCAGAACGTCCACAATGATGCACTTGGCCAAAAAGGGCGTATGCGTTTTTTCCTGAATATATTCAGGAAAAAACGCATACGCCCTTTTTGGCCAACCAAGCAAGCTTGCAAAGGAAATCTGCACTACAATGAAGTCTCACTGCCCCCCGGTCAAAAGGGCCATCTGTAAAAAATGTAAAATCCAGAAAGTCAGGACAGGCCATGGAGAACTGGGAGCCTTGTTATGCTGATGGGCGGGATGTAAATTGACAACAGCCACTCTGGAGAAGTGTATGGTGTTTCCTGAAACATCTACAAAACAAAGCAACAGAGCCTAGGGCACTTCCACTTATGGTCCTATAGCTTAGGGAAATTAAAATCAAAAAGACACAGCCACCCCAAAGTTTGGGACGGCTCTGTTTACAAGAACCTCGTTTACGGTACAAGTTCAATATCGCAGAAAGCGAAAAATGGATAAAGAAGTTGTGGTACTTACGTACAATGCAATATCACTCAGCAATGAAATCTATGTCATCAGGCCCGTAGCAGCATAATGAGTGGATTCAGGTACGATGATTCTAAGTGAAATAAGTCACAGAGAAAAAGAAACATCATAAGATATCACTACTACACGGAATGTAAACTTGGCTACACAGGAACTGAATTACAAAACAGAACAGGGTCTCAAATGTAGAAAACCAACTTATGCTTGCTTAAGGGGAAAGGTGAGTTGGGGTGCTGCATAAAACCAGAGATTGAAATTAGCACAGATACCGTTCCATAAGCCAAATATGTAATAGACAAGAGCTACTCCTTGCTCAACGAAGTGGACTCAACACCCCATATTAAACGCCTAAGAATATACCTGACTAGTAAGAATCTTAAAACCTATGGATTTATATGTCTCCGAAAGAGAATTAAGCGTGTGTACAGCGGCATAAACCCAGCAGTGATAGGATTGGTGAGGTTCGGTTAGCAAATGCAGACCCTTTGAAGTCATATTGCATGGTACCCATTCCATGGGTCTCAACTCTCCAGGTTTAAGGGATTCTTCCTTCAGCTAAAACATGCATGTGGAACCCAGAGTATGATCCACCGTGTGATCAGGAAACGTGTTCCAATGTGTCTCAGTTTTCGTCCCCCGGTACTTGGGTGCAACATTCCAGACGCTTTACTAACACTCTCCCCACTTGGAGAGTCAGTGCCTTTAACCTCCTGTTTGGCCCAGTTTGCAATTTCTGCGGAAAATGAACAGGAAAAGGGAGAACCAATGAGAGACTAGCTGGAGGTGTCTGGACGGGCAAATTTAACTCTCATTTCCCACCAGGAAGTGTAATTAACCAAAGGCTCAGAGTGCAGTGCCGGAACCACACTAGGGCCTGAAGCAATCGTGCGGTGTTGCGGCCAGCTCACAAGAAAGCGAGTTGAAGAAAGAAGCTCAGGGGCACTGTCATTCACAAACCTGCAGAGTTATAAATGACAGCTATCGTCCAAAAATATATTGAAGTAAGGCCGCCAAGAGGACTCGAAAGCGGGGCAGAATTGCAGGAAACCGATTTCAGGAGGTAGATAGGAATTGCATTTAAAGCATAGGAAAAGAGACAGAACTTGGAAAATAATGCACTTGGCAAAAAAGGGCATATGTGTTTTATCCAGAGCTCTCATAACCGAGGAGAGGAGATTCCCAGCAGGCTCCAACTGCCACCTGAGGGCTCATGTTGTCAAGGCAACGTGAGCAAGCCAGGCAGGAGTTACCTCACAGCAGAGATCCCACCTCACAGAAGGGTGAGAAACCCAGCCAACATCAGAGTCTCACCATAGTGCCCACATCACCAAGGGGATGGGAACCAGGCAGGAGTGTCTTCACACCAGTGGGGCCACATCATCGAAAGGTGAGGTACTCAGCACATGTGTCCTCAAACCAGAGGACCCACATCACTAAGGGCCTCGGAGTGAGGCAGGCAGGAGTAGCCTCACAACACTGGGCCAATAGAATAAAAAAGTGAGGAATCCAGCAGTTGGAACCTCCCAGCAGGGGACCCAGAGCACCGAGGCTATGGGATCCAGGCCACAGTGAACTCACAGAAGAGGGCCCATTTCATGAAACTGAGCAACCCAGCCATTGGGACCACAGAGCAGGAGGTCCACATCCCCATGGGGATATAAATCTGGTAGGAGTGTCCTCGCACCACTGAAAACGTATCAGAAAATTTTGGGAGACCAGCAGTTAGAGCCTGACGCCAGAGGACCCTCATCACCAAGGGAAGGAGGCTCCCAGCAGGCTCCAACGGCCACCAGAGGGCTGACGTCGCCAAGGCGATGTGTGCCAACCAGGCACGAATGACCTCACAGCAGAGGGCCCACCTCAGAGAAGTGTGACGAACCCAGTCAGGATCAGACTCGCACCAGAGGGCCCACATCACCAAATGGATTGGAACCAGGCAGGAGTGTCCTCACATGAGTAGGGCCACATCATCTAAAGGTGAGGAACCCAGAACACGTGGCTTCAAACCATAGGACACACATCACCAAGAGGCTGGGGGTGAGGCAGGCAGGAGGAGCCTCACAACAGAGGGCCCAAAAATAAGGAAGGTGAGGAATCCAGCAGTTGCAACCTCCCAGCAGGTGGCCCAGAGCACAGAGGCTAGGGGATCCAAGCCAGAGTGAACTAACACCAGACAGCCCACATCATGAAACTGTGAGCAACCCAGACATTGGGACCTCAGAGCAGAAGGCCCACATCCCCGTGGTGATGGGAACATGACAGGAGTGTCCTGGCATCACTGGGCTCACATCAGAAAACGTGGGGTGCTCAGAAGTTAGGGCCTGACGCTAGAGGGCACTCATCACCGAGGGGAGGAGGCTCCCAGCAGGCTCCAGCTGCCACCAGAGGGCCAACATCACCAAGGCGATGTGTGCCAGCCCGGCAGGAGTGACCTCACAGCAGAGGCCCCACCTCACAGAAGGGTGAGGAACACAGCCAGGATCAGACTCTCACCAGAGGGCCCACATCACCAAGGGGAAGGGAATCAGGCAGGAGTGTCCCCACATCAGTGGGACAACATCATCGAAAGGTGAGGATCCCAGCACATGTAGCCTCAAACCAGAGGAACCACATCACCAAGGGGTTCGGAATGAGGCTGGCAGGACCGGCCTCACAACACAGGGTCCATAGAATATAAAAGTTGAGGAATCCAGCAGTTGGAACCTCCCAGCAAGCGGCCCAGAGCACCGAGGCTATGGGATCCAGGCCGCAGTGAACTCACAGCAGAGGGCCCACATCATGAACCTGTGAGCAGCCCAGCCGTTGGGACCTCAGAACAGAAGGCCCACATCCCCATTGGGATGGGAACCTGACAGGAGTGTCCTGGCATCACTGGGCTCACATCAGAAAACGTGGGGAACCCAGCAGTTAGGGCCTGATGCTAGAGGGCTGTCATCACCGAGGGCAGGAGGCTCCCAGCAGGTTCCATGTGCCAACAGAGGGCCCACGTTGCCAAGGTGATGTGTGCAAGTCAGGTAGGATTGACCTCACAGCAGAGGGCCTACCTCACAGAAGAGTGAGGAACCCAGCCAGGATAAGACTGTCACCAGAAGGCCCACATCACCAAGGGGATGGGAACCAGGCAGGAGTGTCCTCACACCAGTGGGGCCACATCATTGAAAGTTGCGGAACCCAGCATATGTGGCCTCAAACCAGAGGACCCACATCACAAAGGGGATGCGAGTGAGGCAGGCAGGAGGAGCATCGCAACACAGACCCCATAGAATACAAAAGTTGAGGAATCGAGCAGTTGGAACCTTCCAGCAGGCGGCCCAGAGCACAGAGGCTATGGCATCCAGGCCAGAGTGAACTAACAGCAGAGAGCCCACATCATGAAACTGTGAACAACCCAGCCGTTGGGACCTCAGAACAGAAGGCCCACATCCCAATGGGTATGTGAACCTGGATGGAGTGTCTTCGAACCACTGGGCGCACATCACAAAATGTGGGGAGCCCAGCCGTTAGGGCCTGACGCCAGAGGGCCCTCATCACCGAGGGGAGGAGGCTCCCAGCAGGCTCCAAGTGCCACCAGAGGGCTCATGTCCACAAGGCGAGGTGAGCAAGCCAGGCAGGAGTGACCTCACAGCAGACGGCCCACCTCACAGATGGGTGAGGAACCCAGCCAGGATCAGACTCTCAACAGAGAGCCCACATCACCAAGGGGATGTGAACCAGGCAGGAGTCTCCTAAGACCATTGGTCCCACATCATCGAAAGGTGAGGAACCCAGCACATGTGGCCTCAAACCAGAGGACACACATCACGAAGGGGCTGGGAGTGAGGCAGGCAGGAGGATCCTCACAACAGAGGGCCTAAAAAATTAAAAAAAGTGAGGAATCCAGCAGTTGGAACCTTCCAGCAGGCGGCCAAGAACACAGAGGCTATGGGATCCAGGCCACAGTGAACTAACACCAGAGAGCCCACATCATGAAACTGTGATCAACCCAGCCGTTGGAACGTCAGAGCAGAAGGCCCACATCCCCATGGAGATGGGAACCTAAGAGGAGTGCCCGAGCATCACTGGGCTCACTAAGAAAAGTTAGGGAGCCCAGCAGTTAGGGCTTGACATCAGAGGGCCCTCATCACAGAGGTGAGGAGGCTCCCAGCAGGGTCCAAGTGCCACCAGAGGGCTCATGTCAACAAGGCGAGGTGAGCAAGCCAGGCAAGAGTTACCTGATAGTAGAGGGCCCACCTCACAGATGGTTGAGGAACCCAGCCAGGATCAGACTCTCACCAGAGGGCCCACATCACAAAGGGGATGGGAACCAGTCAGGATTATCCTCACACCAGTGGGGCCTCATCATCTTAACGTGAGGAACCCAGCACATGTGTCCTCAAACCAGAGGACCCACATCATAAAGGGCCTTGGAGTGAGGCAGGCAGGAGTAGCCTCACAACACAGGGCACATAATATAAAATACATGAGGATTCCAGCATTTAGACCTTCCAGCAGGCAGCTCAGAACACCGAGGCTATGGGATCCAGGCCACAGTGAACTCACAGCAGAGGGCCAACATCATAAAACTGTGAGCAACCCAGGCGTTGGGACCACAGAGCAGAAGGCCCACATCCCCATGGGAATGGGAACCTGGCTGGAGTGTCCTCGCACCACTGGGCGCACATCAGAAAATGTGGGGAGCCCACCATTTAGGGCCTGACGCCAGAGGGCCGTCATCACCGAGAGGAGGAGGCACCCTGCACGCTCCAACTGCCACCAGAGGGCTCACGTCTCCAAGGTGACGTGTGCCAGCCAGTCAGGAGTGACCTCACAGCAGAGGGCCTACCTCACAGAACGTTGAGGAACCCAGCCAGGATTAGACTCTGGCCAGAGGGCCCACCTCACCAAGGGGATGGTAACCAGGCAGGAGTGTCCTCACACGAGTGGGGCCACATCATTGAAAGGTGAGGAACGCAGCACATGTGGCCTCAAGCTATAGGACAGTCATCACCAAGGGGCTGGCAGCGAGGCAGGCAGGAGGAACCTCACAACAGAGGGCACATAGAATAAAAAAGTTGAGGAATCCAGCAGTTGGAACCTCCCAGCAGGCGGCTCAGAGCACCGATGATAAGGGATCCTTGCCGGAGTGAACTCACAGCAGAGGGCCCACATCATGGTACTGTGAGCAAGCCAGCCGTTTTGACCTCAGAGCAGAAGGCCCATATCCCCATGGGGATGCGAACCTGGCAAGAGTGTCCTCACTCACTTGGCGCACATCAGAAAATGTGGGGAGCCCAGCAGTTATGGCCTAAGGCAAGAGGGCCCTCATCACCGAGGGGAGGAGGATCCCAGCACACTCCAACTGCCACCAGAGGGCCCACGTCGCCAAGGTGACTTGTGCCAGACAGGCATGATTGACCTCACAGCAGAGGGCCCACCTCACAGAAGGGTGAGGAACCCAGCCAGGATCAGACTCTCACCTGAGGGCCCACATCAGCAAGGGGATGGGAACCAGTCAGGACTGTCTTCCCTCCAGTGGGGCCACATCATTGAAAGGTGCGGAACCCAGCACATGTGGCCTCAAATCAGAGGACACATATCACAAAGGGAATGGGAGTGAGGCAGGCAGGAGTAGCCTAAAACAGAGGGCCCAAAGAATAAGAAAGGTGAGGAATCCAGCACATGTGGCCTCAAACCAGAGGACACACATCACGAAGGGGCTGGGAGTGAGGCAGGCAGGAGGATCCTCACAACAGAGGGCCCAAAAAATTAAAAAAGTGAGGAATCCAGCAGTTGGAACCTCCCAGCAGGCGGCCAAGAACACAGAGGCTATGGGATCCAGGCCACAGTGAACTAACACCAGAGAGCCCACATCATGAAACTGTGATCAACCCAGCCGTTGGAACGTCAGAGCAGAAGGCCCACATCCCCATGGAGATGGGAACCTAAGAGGAGTGCCCGAGCATCACTGGGCTCACTAAGAAAAGTTGGGGAGCCCAGCAGTTAGGGCCTGACGTCAGAGGGCCCTCATCACTGGGGGGCGGAGATTCCCAGCACGCTCCAACTGCCACCACACAGCTGACTTCACCAAGGCATTGTGTGCCAGCCATGCAGGAGTGACCTATCAGCAGAGGGTCTCCCTCACAGAAGGCTGAGGAACACAGCCAGGAACAGACTCTCACCAGGGGGTCCGCATAACCACGTGGATGAGAAGCAGGCAGGAGTGTCCTCACACTAGTGGGGCCACATCATCGAAAGGTGAGGAACCCAGCAAAGGTGGCCACAAGCCAGAGGACCCACATCACCAGGGGGTTGAGAGTGAGGTAGGTGTCTGGACAGGCATATTTAACACTCATTTCCCACCAGGAAGAGGAATGAACCAAAGGCTCAGCGTGCCATGCCGGAACCACACTAGGGCCTGAATCAATCCTGCGGTGTTGCGGC
Organism: Grampus griseus; assembly: GCF_964374135.1. Taxonomy (NCBI): domain Eukaryota; kingdom Metazoa; phylum Chordata; class Mammalia; order Artiodactyla; family Delphinidae; genus Grampus; species Grampus griseus. Next base: position 37,526 of record NW_028133010.1, on the reverse strand, counting down.
CAGCTCACAAGAAAGCGAGTTGAAGAAAGGAGCTCAGGGGCACTGTCATTCACAAACCTGCAGAGTTATAAATGACAGCTATCGTCCAAAAATATATTGAAGTAAGGCTGCCAAGAGGACTTGAAAGCGGGGCAGAATTGCAGGAAACCGATTTCAGGAGGTAGACTGGAATTGCATGTAAAGCATAGGAAAAGAGGCAGAACGTCCACAATGATGCACTTGGCCAAAAAGGGCGTATGCGTTTTTTCCTGAATATATTCACGAAAAAACGCATACGTCCTTTTTGGCCAACCAAGCAAGCTTGCAAAGGAAATCTGCACTACAATGAAGCCTCAGTGCCCCCCGGTCAAAAGGGCCATCTGAAAAAAGTGTAAAATCGACAAAGGCAGGACAGGCCATGGAGAACTGGGAGCCTTGTTATGCTGATGGGCGGGATGTAAATTGCCAACAGCCACTCTGGAGAAGTGTATGGTGTTTCCTGAAACATCTACATAACAAAGCAACAGAGCCTAGGGCACTTCCGCTTATGGTTCTATAGCTTAGGGAAATTAAAATCAAAAAGACACAGCCACCCCAAAGTTTGGGACGCCTCTGTTTACAAGAACCTCGTTTACGGTACAAGTTCAATATCGCAGAAAGTGAAAAATGGATAAAGAAGTTGTGGTACTTACGTACAATGCAATATCACTCAGCAATGAAATCTATGTCATCAGGCCCGTACCAGCATAATGACTGGATTCAGGTACGATGATTCTAAGTGAAATAAGTCACACAGAAAAAGAAACATCATAAGATATCACTACTACACGGAATGTAAACTTGGCTACACAGGAACTGAATTAAAAAACAGAGCAGGGTCTCAAATGTAGAAAACCAACTTATGCTTGCTTAAGGGGAAAGGTGAGTTGGGGTGCTGCATAAAACAAGAGATTGAAATTAGCACAGATACCGTTCCATAAGCCAAATATGTAATAGACAAGAGCTACTCCTTGCTCAACGAAGTGGACTCAACACCCCGTTTTAAACGCCTAAAAATATACCCGACTAGTAAGAATCTTAAAACCTATGGATTTATATGTCTCTGAAAGAGAATCAAGCGTGTGTACAGCGGCATAAACGAAGCAGTGATAGGATTTGTGAAGATCGGTGAGCAAATGCAGACACTTTGAAGTCATATTGCATGGTACCCATTATATGGGTCTCAACTCTCCAGGTTTAAGGGATTCTTCCTTCAGCTAAAACATGCATGTGGAACCCAGAGTATGATCCACGTGTGATCAGGAAACGTGTTCAAATGTGACTCAGTTTTCGACCCTGGTACTCGGGTGCAACATTCCAGACGCTTTACTAACACTCTCCTCACTTGGAGAGTCAGTGCCTTTAACCTCCTGTTTGGCCCAGTTTGCAATTTCTGCGGAAAATGAACAGGAATAGGGAGAACCAATGAGAGACTAGCTGGAGGTGTCTGGACGGGCAAATTTAACTCTCATTTCCCACCAGGAAGAGGAATTAACCAAAGGCTCAGCGTGCCATGCCGGAACCACACTAGCGCCTGAAGCAATCCTGCGGTGTTGCGGCCAGTTCACAAGAAAGCGAGTTGAAGAAAGGAGCTCAGGGGCACTGTCATTCACAAAACTGCAGAGTTATAAATGACAGCTATCGTCCAAAAATATATTGAAGTAAGGCTGCCAAGAGGACTTGAAAGCGGGGCAGAATTGCAGGAAACCGATTTCAGGAGGTAGACTGGAATTGCATGTAAAGCATAGGAAAAGAGGCAGAACGTCCACAATGATGCACTTGGCCAAAAAGGGCATATGCGTTTTTTCCTGAATATATTCAGGAAAAAATGCATACCCCCTTTTTGGCCAACCAAGCAATCGTGCAAAGGAAATCTGCACTACAATGAAGTCTCACTGCCCCCCGGTCAAAAGGGCCATCTGAAAAAAGTGTAAAATCCAGAATGGCAGGACAGGCCATGGAGAACTGGGAGCCTTGTTATGCTGATGGGCGGGATGTAAATTGCCAACAGCCACTCTGGAGAAGTGTATGGTGTTTCCTGAAATATCTACAAAACAAAGCAACAGAGCCTAGGGCACTTCCACTTATGGTCCTATAGTTTAGGGAAATTAAAATCAAAAAGACACAGCCACCCCAAAGTTTGGGACGGCTCTGTTTACAAGAACCTCGTTTACGGTACAAGTTCAATATCGCAGAAAGCGAAAAATGGAAAAAGAAGTTGTGGTACATACATACAATGCAATATCACTCAGCAAAGAAATCTATGTCATCAGGGCCGTAGCAGCATAATGAGTGGATTCAGGTACGATGATTCTAAGTGAAATAAGTCACCCAGAAAAAGAAACATCATAAGATATCACTACTACACGGAATGTAAACTTGGCTACACAGGAACTGAATTACAAAACAGAACAGGGTCTCAAATGTAGAAAACCAACTTATGCTTGCTTAAGGGGAAAGGTGAGTTGGGGTGCTGCATAAAACCAGAGATTGAAATTAGCACAGATACCGTTCCATAAGCCAAATATATAATAGACAAGAGCTATTCCTTGCTCAACGAAGTGGACACAACACCCCATATTAAACGCCTAAGAATATACCTGACTAGTAAGAATCTTAAAACCTATGGATTTATATGTCTCCGAAACAGAATCAAGCTTGTGTACAGCGGCATAAACGCAGCAGTGATAGGATTGGTGAGGATCGGTGAGCAAATGCAGACCCTTTGAAGTCATATTGCATGGTACCCATACCATGGGTCTCAACTCTCCAGGTTTAAGGGATTCTTCCTTCAGCTAAAACATGCATGTGGAACCCAGACTATGATCCACCGTGTGATTGGGAAACGTGTTCCAAGGTGTCTCAGTTTTCGTCCCCTGGTACTGGGGTGCAACATTCCAGACGCTTTACTAACACTCTCCCCACTTGGAAAGTCAGTGCCTTTAACCTCCTGTTTGTCCCAGTTTGCAATTTCTGCGGAAAATGAACAGGAATAGTGAGAACCAATGAGAGACTAGCTGGAGGTGTCTGGACGGGCAAATTTAACTCTCATTTCCCACCAGGAAGAGGAATTAACCAAAGGCTCAGCGTGCCATGCCGGAACCACACTAGGACCTGAAACAATCCTGCGGTGTTGCGGCCAGCTCACAAGAAAGCGAGTTGAAGAAAGGAGCTCAGGCGCACTGTCATTCACAAACCTGCAGAGTTATAAATGACAGCTATCGTCCAAAAATATATTGAAGTAAGGCTGCCAAGAGGACTTGAAAGCGGGGCAGAATTGCAGGAAACCGATTTCAGGAGGTAGACTGGAATTGCATGTAAAGCATAGGAAAAGAGGCAGAACGTCCACAATGATGCACTTGGCCAAAAAGGGCGTATGCGTTTTTTCCTGAATATATTCACGAAAAAACGCATACGTCCTTTTTGGCCAACCAAGCAAGCTTGCAAAGAAATCTGCACTACAATGAAGCCTCAGTGCCCCCCGGTCAAAAGGGCCATCTGAAAAAAGTGTAAAATCGACAAAGGCAGGACAGGCCATGGAGAACTGGGAGCCTTGTTATGCTGATGGGCGGGATGTAAATTGCCAACAGCCACTCTGGAGAAGTGTATGGTGTTTCCTGAAACATCTACATAACAAAGCAACAGAGCCTAGGGCACTTCCGCTTATGGTTCTATAGCTTAGGGAAATTAAAATCAAAAAGACACAGCCACCCCAAAGTTTGGGACGCCTCTGTTTACAAGAACCTCGTTTACGGTACAAGTTCAATATCGCAGAAAGCGAAAAATGGATAAAGAAGTTGTGGTACTTACGTACAATGCAATATCACTCAGCAATGAAATCTATGTCATCAGGCCCGTACCAGCATAATGACTGGATTCAGGTACGATGATTCTAAGTGAAATAAGTCACACAGAAAAAGAAACATCATAAGATATCACTACTACACGGAATGTAAACTTGGCTACACAGGAACTGAATTACAAAACAGAGCAGGGTCTCAAATGTAGAAAACCAACTTATGCTTGCTTAAGGGGAAAGGTGAGTTGGGGTGCTGCATAAAACCAGAGATTGAAATTAGCACAGATACCGTTCCATAAGCCAAATATGTAATAGACAAGAGCTACTCCTTGCTCAACGAAGTGGACTCAACACCCCGTTTTAAACGCCTAAAAATATACCCGACTAGTAAGAATCTTAAAACCTATGGATTTATATGTCTCTGAAAGAGAATCAAGCGTGTGTACAGCGGCATAAACGAAGCAGTGATAGGATTTGTGAAGATCGGTGAGCAAATGCAGACACTTTGAAGTCATATTGCATGGTACCCATTATATGGGTCTCAACTCTCCAGGTTTAAGGGATTCTTCCTTCAGCTAAAACATGCATGTGGAACCCAGAGTATGATCCACGTGTGATCAGGAAACGTGTTCAAATGTGACTCAGTTTTCGACCCTGGTACTCGGGTGCAACATTCCAGACGCTTTACTAACACTCTCCCCACTTGGAGAGTCAGTGCCTTTAACCTCCTGTTTGGCCCAGTTTGCAATTTCTGCGGAAAATGAACAGGAATAGGGAGAACCAATGAGAGACTAGCTGGAGGTGTCTGGACGGGCAAGTTTAACTCTCATTTCCCACCAGGAAGAGGAATTAACCAAAGGCTCAGCGTGCCATGCCGGAACCACACTAGCGCCTGAAGCAATCCTGCGGTGTTGCGGCCAGTTCACAAGAAAGCGAGTTGAAGAAAGGAGCTCAGGGGCACTGTCATTCACAAAACTGCAGAGTTATAAATGACAGCTATCGTCCAAAAATATATTGAAGTAAGGCTGCCAGGAGGACTTGAAAGCGGGGCAGAATTGCAGGAAACCGATTTCAGGAGGTAGACTGGAATTGCATGTAAAGCATAGGAAAAGAGGCAGAACGTCCACAATGAAGCACTTGGCCAAAAAGGGCATATGCGTTTTTTCCTGAATATATTCAGGAAAAAATGCATACCCCCTTTTTGGCCAACCAAGGAATCTTGCAAAGGAAATCTGCACTACAATGAAGTCTCACTGCCCCCCGGTCAAAAGGGACATCTGAAAAAAGTGTAAAATCCAGAAAGGCAGGACAGGCCATGGAGAACTGGGAGCCTTGTTATGCTGATGGGCGGGATGTAAATTGCCAACAGCCACTCTGGAGAAGTGTATGGTGTTTCCTGAAACATCTACAAAACAAAGCAACAGAGCCTAGGGCACTTCCACTTATGGTCCTATAGCTTAGGGAAATTAAAATCAAAAAGACACAGCCACCCCAAAGTTTGGGACGGCTCTGTTTACAAGAACCTCGTTTACGGTACAAGTTCAATATCGCAGAAAGCGAAAAATGGAAAAAGAAGTTGTGGTACATACATACAATGCAATATCACTCAGCAAAGAAATCTATGTCATCAGGGCCGTAGCAGCATAATGAGTGGATTCAGGTACGATGATTCTAAGTGAAATAAGTCACCCAGAAAAAGAAACATCATAAGATATCACTACTACACGGAATGTAAACTTGGCTACACAGGAACTGAATTACAAAACAGAACAGGGTCTCAAATGTAGAAAACCAACTTATGCTTGCTTAAGGGGAAAGGTGAGTTGGGGTGCTGCATAAAACCAGAGATTGAAATTAGCACAGATACCGTTCCATAAGCCAAATATATAATAGACAAGAGCTATTCCTTGCTCAACGAAGTGGACACAACACCCCATATTAAACGCCTAAGAATATACCTGACTAGTAAGAATCTTAAAACCTATGGATTTATATGTCTCTGAAAGAGAATCAAGCTTGTGTACAGCGGCATAAACGCAGCAGTGATAGGATTGGTGAGGATCGGTGAGCAAATGCAGACCCTTTGAAGTCATATTGCATGGTACCCATTCCATGGGTCTCAACTCTCCAGGTTTAAGGGATTCTTCCTTCAGCTAAAACATGCATGTGGAACCCAGACTATGATCCACCGTGTGATTGGGAAACGTGTTCCAAGGTGTGTCAGTTTTCGTCCCCTGGTACTGGGGTGCAACATTCCAGACGCTTTACTAACACTCTCCCCACTTGGAAAGTCAGTGCCTTTAACCTCCTGTTTGTCCCAGTTTGCAATTTCTGCGGAAAATGAACAGGAATAGGGAGAACCAATGAGAGACTAGCTGGAGGTGTCTGGACGGGCAAATTTAACTCTCATTTCCCACCAGGAAGAGGAATTAACCAAAGGCTCAGCGTGCCATGCCGGAACCACACTAGGACCTGAAACAATCCTGCGGTGTTGCGGCCAGCTCACAAGAAAGCGAGTTGAAGAAAGGAGCTCAGGCGCACTGTCATTCACAAACCTGCAGAGTTATAAATGACAGCTATCGTCCAAAAATATATTGAAGTAAGGCTGCCAAGAGGACTTGAAAGCGGGGCAGAATTGCAGGAAACCGATTTCAGGAGGTAGACTGGAATTGCATGTAAAGCATAGGAAAAGAGGCAGAACGTCCACAATGATGCACTTGGCCAAAAAGGGCATATGCGTTTTTTCCTGAATATATTCAGGAAAAAATGCATACCCCCTTTTTGGCCAACCAAGCAATCGTGCAAAGGAAATCTGCACTACAATGAAGTCTCACTGCCCCCCGGTCAAAAGGGCCATCTGAAAAAAGTGTAAAATCGACAAAGGCAGGACAGGCCATGGAGAACTGGGAGCCTTGTTATGCTGATGGGCGGGATGTAAATTGCCAACAGCCACTCTGGAGAAGTGTATGGTGTTTCCTGAAATATCTACAAAACAAAGCAACAGAGCCTAGGGCACTTCCACTTATGGTCCTATAGCTTAGGGAAATTAAAATCAAAAAGACACAGCCACCCCAAAGTTTGGGACGGCTCTGTTTACAAGAACCTCGTTTACGGTACAAGTTCAATATCGCAGAAAGCGAAAAATGGAAAAAGTAGTTGTGGTACATACATACAATGCAATATCACTCAGCAAAGAAATCTATGTCATCAGGGCCGTAGCAGCATAATGAGTGGATTCAGGTACGATGATTCTAAGTGAAATAAGTCACCCAGAAAAAGAAACATCATAAGATATCACTACTACACGGAATGTAAACTTGGCTACACAGGAACTGAATTACAAAACAGAACAGGGTCTCAAATGTAGAAAACCAACTTATGCTTGCTTAAGGGGAAAGGTGAGTTGGGGTGCTGCATAAAACCAGAGATTGAAATTAGCACAGATACCGTTCCATAAGCCAAATATATAATAGACAAGAGCTATTCCTTGCTCAACGAAGTGGACACAACACCCCATATTAAACGCCTAAGAATATACCTGACTAGTAAGAATCTTAAAACCTATGGATTTATATGTCTCCGAAAGAGAATCAAGCTTGTGTACAGCGGCATAAACGCAGCAGTGATAGGATTGGTGAGGATCGGTGAGCAAATGCAGACCCTTTGAAGTCATATTGCATGGTACCCATACCATGGGTCTCAACTCTCCAGGTTTAAGGGATTCTTCCTTCAGCTAAAACATGCATGTGGAACCCAGACTATGATCCACCGTGTGATTGGGAAACGTGTTCCAAGGTGTCTCAGTTTTCGTCCCCTGGTACTGGGGTGCAACATTCCAGACGCTTTACTAACACTCTCCCCACTTGGAAAGTCAGTGCCTTTAACCTCCTGTTTGTCCCAGTTTGCAATTTCTGCGGAAAATGAACAGGAATAGTGAGAACCAATGAGAGACTAGCTGGAGGTGTCTGGACGGGCAAATTTAACTCTCATTTCCCACCAGGAAGAGGAATTAACCAAAGGCTCAGCGTGCCATGCCGGAACCACACTAGGACCTGAAACAATCCTGCGGTGTTGCGGCCAGCTCACAAGAAAGCGAGTTGAAGAAAGGAGCTCAGGCGCACTGTCATTCACAAACCTGCAGAGTTATAAATGACAGCTATCGTCCAAAAATATATTGAAGTAAGGCTGCCAAGAGGACTTGAAAGCGGGGCAGAATTGCAGGAAACCGATTTCAGGAGGTAGACTGGAATTGCATGTAAAGCATAGGAAAAGAGGCAGAACGTCCACAATGATGCACTTGGCCAAAAAGGGCGTATGCGTTTTTTCCTGAATATATTCACGAAAAAACGCATACGTCCTTTTTGGCCAACCAAGCAAGCTTGCAAAGAAATCTGCACTACAATGAAGCCTCAGTGCCCCCCGGTCAAAAGGGCCATCTGAAAAAAGTGTAAAATCGACAAAGGCAGGACAGGCCATGGAGAACTGGGAGCCTTGTTATGCTGATGGGCGGGATGTAAATTGCCAACAGCCACTCTGGAGAAGTGTATGGTGTTTCCTGAAACATCTACATAACAAAGCAACAGAGCCTAGGGCACTTCCGCTTATGGTTCTATAGCTTAGGGAAATTAAAATCAAAAAGACACAGCCACCCCAAAGTTTGGGACGCCTCTGTTTACAAGAACCTCGTTTACGGTACAAGTTCAATATCGCAGAAAGCGAAAAATGGATAAAGAAGTTGTGGTACTTACGTACAATGCAATATCACTCAGCAATGAAATCTAAGTCATCAGGCCCGTACCAGCATAATGACTGGATTCAGGTACGATGATTCTAAGTGAAATAAGTCACACAGAAAAAGAAACATCATAAGATATCACTACTACACGGAATGTAAACTTGGCTACACAGGAACTGAATTACAAAACAGAGCAGGGTCTCAAATGTAGAAAACCAACTTATGCTTGCTTAAGGGGAAAGGTGAGTTGGGGTGCTGCATAAAACAAGAGATTGAAATTAGCACAGATACCGTTCCATAAGCCAAATATGTAATAGACAAGAGCTACTCCTTGCTCAACGAAGTGGACTCAACACCCCGTTTTAAACGCCTAAAAATATACCCGACTAGTAAGAATCTTAAAACCTATGGATTTATATGTCTCTGAAAGAGAATCAAGCGTGTGTACAGCGGCATAAACGAAGCAGTGATAGGATTTGTGAAGATCGGTGAGCAAATGCAGACACTTTGAAGTCATATTGCATGGTACCCATTATATGGGTCTCAACTCTCCAGGTTTAAGGGATTCTTCCTTCAGCTAAAACATGCATGTGGAACCCAGAGTATGATCCACGTGTGATCAGGAAACGTGTTCAAATGTGACTCAGTTTTCGACCCTGGTACTCGGGTGCAACATTCCAGACGCTTTACTAACACTCTCCCCACTTGGAGAGTCAGTGCCTTTAACCTCCTGTTTGGCCCAGTTTGCAATTTCTGCGGAAAATGAACAGGAATAGGGAGAACCAATGAGACACTAGCTGGAGGTGTCTGGACGGGCAAGTTTAACTCTCATTTCCCACCAGGAAGAGGAATTAACCAAAGGCTCAGCGTGCCATGCCGGAACCACACTAGCGCCTGAAGCAATCCTGCGGTGTTGCGGCCAGTTCACAAGAAAGCGAGTTGAAGAAAGGAGCTCAGGGGCACTGTCATTCACAAAACTGCAGAGTTATAAATGACAGCTATCGTCCAAAAATATATTGAAGTAAGGCTGCCAAGAGGACTTGAAAGCGGGGCAGAATTGCAGGAAACCGATTTCAGGAGGTAGACTGGAATTGCATGTAAAGCATAGGAAAAGAGGCAGAACGTCCACAATGATGCACTTGGCCAAAAAGGGCATATGCGTTTTTTCCTGAATATATTCAGGAAAAAATGCATACCCCCTTTTTGGCCAACCAAGCAATCTTGCAAAGGAAATCTGCACTACAATGAAGTCTCACTGCCCCCCGGTCAAAAGGGACATCTGAAAAAAGTGTAAAATCCAGAAAGGCAGGACAGGCCATGGAGAACTGGGAGCCTTGTTATGCTGATGGGCGGGATGTAAATTGCCAACAGCCACTCTGGAGAAGTGTATGGTGTTTCCTGAAACATCTACAAAACAAAGCAACAGAGCCTAGGGCACTTCCACTTATGGTCCTATAGCTTAGGGAAATTAAAATCAAAAAGACACAGCCACCCCAAAGTTTGGGACGGCTCTGTTTACAAGAACCTCGTTTACGGTACAAGTTCAATATCGCAGAAAGCGAAAAATGGAAAAAGAAGTTGTGGTACATACATACAATGCAATATCACTCAGCAAAGAAATCTATGTCATCAGGGCCGTAGCAGCATAATGAGTGGATTCAGGTACGATGATTCTAAGTGAAATAAGTCACCCAGAAAAAGAAACATCATAAGATATCACTACTACACGGAATGTAAACTTGGCTACACAGGAACTGAATTACAAAACAGAACAGGGTCTCAAATGTAGAAAACCAACTTATGCTTGCTTAAGGGGAAAGGTGAGTTGGGGTGCTGCATAAAACCAGAGATTGAAATTAGCACAGATACCGTTCCATAAGCCAAATATATAATAGACAAGAGCTATTCCTTGCTCAACGAAGTGGACACAACACCCCATATTAAACGCCTAAGAATATACCTGACTAGTAAGAATCTTAAAACCTATGGATTTATATGTCTCTGAAAGAGAATCAAGCTTGTGTACAGCGGCATAAACGCAGCAGTGATAGGATTGGTGAGGATCGGTGAGCAAATGCAGACCCTTTGAAGTCATATTGCATGGTACCCATTCCATGGGTCTCAACTCTCCAGGTTTAAGGGATTCTTCCTTCAGCTAAAACATGCATGTGGAACCCAGACTATGATCCACCGTGTGATTGGGAAACGTGTTCCAAGGTGTGTCAGTTTTCGTCCCCTGGTACTGGGGTGCAACATTCCAGACGCTTTACTAACACTCTCCCCACTTGGAAAGTCAGTGCCTTTAACCTCCTGTTTGTCCCAGTTTGCAATTTCTGCGGAAAATGAACAGGAATAGGGAGAACCAATGAGAGACTAGCTGGAGGTGTCTGGACGGGCAAATTTAACTCTCATTTCCCACCAGGAAGAGGAATTAACCAAAGGCTCAGCGTGCCATGCCGGAACCACACTAGGACCTGAAACAATCCTGCGGTGTTGCGGCCAGCTCACAAGAAAGCGAGTTGAAGAAAGGAGCTCAGGCGCACTGTCATTCACAAACCTGCAGAGTTATAAATGACAGCTATCGTCCAAAAATATATTGAAGTAAGGCTGCCAAGAGGACTTGAAAGTGGGGCAGAATTGCAGGAAACCGATTTCAGGAGGTAGACTGGAATTGCATGTAAAGCATAGGAAAAGAGGCAGAACGTCCACAATGATGCACTTGGCCAAAAAGGGCGTATGCGTTTTTTCCTGAATATATTCACGAAAAAACGCATACGTCCTTTTTGGCCAACCAAGCAAGCTTGCAAAGGAAATCTGCACTACAATGAAGCCTCAGTGCCCCCCGGTCAAAAGGGCCATCTGAAAAAAGTGTAAAATCGACAAAGGCAGGACAGGCCATGGAGAACTGGGAGCCTTGTTATGCTGATGGGCGGGATGTAAATTGCCAACAGCCACTCTGGAGAAGTGTATGGTGTTTCCTGAAACATCTAAAAAACAAAGCAACAGAGCCTAGGGCACTTCCACTTATGGTCCTATAGCTTAGGGAAATTAAAATCAAAAAGACACAGCCACCCCAAAGGTTGGGACGGCTCTGTTTACAAGAACCTCATTTACGGTACAAGTTCAATATCGCAGAAAGCGAAAAATGGAAAAAGAAGTTGTGGTACATACATACAATGCAATATCACTCAGCAAAGAAATCTATGTCATCAGGGCCGTAGCAGCATAATGAGTGGATTCAGGTACGATGATTCTAAGTGAAATAAGTCACCCAGAAAAAGAAACATCATAAGATATCACTACTACACGGAATGTAAACTTGGCTACACAGGAACTGAATTACAAAACAGAACAGGGTCTCAAATGTAGAAAACCAACTTATGCTTGCTTAAGGGGAAAGGTGAGTTGGGGTGCTGCATAAAACCAGAGATTGAAATTAGCACAGATACCGTTCCATAAGCCAAATATGTAATAGAAAAGAGGTACTCCTTGCTCAATGAAGTGGACTCAACACCTCATATTAAACGCCTAAGAATATATCTGACTAGTAAGAATCTTAAAACCTATGGATTTATATGTCTCCGAAGGAGAATCAAGCGTGTGTACAGCGGCATAAACGCAGCAGTGATAGGATTGGTGAGGATCGGTGAGCAAATGCAGACCCTTTGAAGTCACATTGCATGGTACCCATTCCATGGGTCTCAACTCTCCAGGTTTAAGGGATTCTTCCTTCAGCTAAAACATGTATGTGGAACCCAGAGTATGATCCACCGTGTGATCGGGAAATGTGTTCAAAGGTGTCTCAGTTTTCGTCCCCTGGTACTCGGGTGCAACATTCCAGACGCTTTACTAACACTCTCCCCACTTGGAGAGTCAGTGCCTTTAACCTCCTGTTTGTCCCAGTTTGCAATTTCTGCGGAAAATGAACAGGAATAGGGAGAACCAATGAGAGACTAGCTGGAGGTGTCTGGACGGGCAAATTTAACTCTCATTTCCCACCAGGAAGAGGAATTAACCAAAGGCTCAGCGTGCCATGCCGGAACCACACTAGGGCCTGAAGCAATCCTGCGGTGTTGCGGCCAGCTCAAAAGAAAGCGAGTTGAAGAAAGGAGCTCAGGGGCACTGTCATTCACAAACCTGCAGAGTTATAAATGACAGCTATCGTCCAAAAATATATTGAAGTAAGGCTGCGAAGAGGACTTGAAAGCGGGGCAGAATTGCAGGAAACCGATTTCAGGAGGTAGACTGGAATTGCATGTAAAGCACAGGAAAAGAGGCAGAACGTCCACAATGATGCACTTGGCCAAAAAGGGCGTATGCGTTTTTTCCTGAATATATTCAGGAAAAAACGCATACGCCCTTTTTGGCCAACCAAGCAAGCTTGCAAAGGAAATCTGCACTACAATGAAGTCTCACTGCCCCCCGGTCAAAAGGGCCATCTGAAAAATGTGTAAAATCCAGAAAGGCAGGACAGGCCATGGAGAACTGGGAGCCTTGTTATGCTGATGGGCGGGATGTAAATTGCCAACAGCCACTCTGGAGAAGTGTATGGTGTTTCCTGAAACATCTACAAAACAAAGCAACAGAGCCTAGGGCACTTCCACTTATGGTCCTATAGCTTTGGGAAATTAAAATCAAAAACACACAGCCACCCCAATGTTTGGGACGGTTCTGTTTACAAGAACCTCGTTTACGGTACAAGTTCAATATCACAGAAAGTGAAAAATGGATAAAGAAGTTGTGGTACTTACGTACAATGCAATATCACTCAGCAATGAAATCTATGTCATCAGGCCCGTAGCAGCATGACGAGTGGATTCAGGTACGATGATTCTAAGTGAAATAAGTCACAGAGAAAGAGAAACATCATAAGATATCACTACTACACGGAATGTAAAATTGGCTACACAGGAACTGAATTACAAAACAGAACAGGGTCTCAAATGTAGAAAACCAACTTATGCTTGCTTAAGGGGAAAGGTGAGTTGGGGTGCTGCATAAAACCAGAGATTGAAATTAGCACAGATACCGTTCCATAAGCCAAATATATAATAGACAAGAGCTATTCCTTGCTCAACGAAGTGGACACAACACCCCATATTAAACGCCTAAGAATATACCTGACTTGTAAGAATCTTAAAACCTATGGATTTATATGTCTCTGAAAGAGAATCAAGCTTGTGTACAGCGGCATAAACGCAGCAGTGATAGGATTGGTGAGGATCGGTGAGCAAATGCAGACCCTTTGAAGTCATATTGCATGGTACCCATTCCATGGGTCTCAACTCTCCAGGTTTAAGGGATTCTTCCTTCAGCTAAAACATGCATGTGGAACCCAGACTATGATCCACCGTGTGATTGGGAAACGTGTTCCAAGGTGTCTCAGTTTTCGTCCCCTGGTACTGGGGTGCAACATTCCAGACGCTTTACTAACACTCTCCCCACTTGGAAAGTCAGTGCCTTTAACCTCCTGTTTGTCCCAGTTTGCAATTTCTGCGGAAAATGAACAGGAATAGGGAGAACCAATGAGAGACTAGCTGGAGGTGTCTGGACGGGCAAATTTAACTCTCATTTCCCACCAGGAAGAGGAATTAACCAAAGGCTCAGTGTGCCATGCCGGAACCACACTAGGACCTGAAACAATCCTGCGGTGTTGCGGCCAGCTCACAAGAAAGCGAGTTGAAGAAAGGAGCTCAGGCGCACTGTCATTCACAAACCTGCAGAGTTATAAATGACAGCTATCGTCCAAAAATATATTGAAGTAAGGCTGCCAAGAGGACTTGAAAGCGGGGCAGAATTGCAGGAAACCGATTTCAGGAGGTAGACTGGAATTGCATGTAAAGCATAGGAAAAGAGGCAGAACGTCCACAATGATGCACTTGGCCAAAAAGGGCGTATGCGTTTTTTCCTGAATATATTCACGAAAAAACGCATACGTCCTTTTTGGCCAACCAAGCAAGCTTGCAAAGGAAATCTGCACTACAATGAAGCCTCAGTGCCCCCCGGTCAAAAGGGCCATCTGAAAAAAGTGTAAAATCGACAAAGGCAGGACAGGCCATGGAGAACTGGGAGCCTTGTTATGCTGATGGGCGGGATGTAAATTGCCAACAGCCACTCTGGAGAAGTGTATGGTGTTTCCTGAAACATCTAAAAAACAAAGCAACAGAGCCTAGGGCACTTCCACTTATGGTCCTATAGCTTAGGGAAATTAAAATCAAAAAGACACAGCCACCCCAAAGGTTGGGACGGCTCTGTTTACAAGAACCTCATTTACGGTACAAGTTCAATATCGCAGAAAGCGAAAAATGGAAAAAGAAGTTGTGGTACATACATACAATGCAATATCACTCAGCAAAGAAATCTATGTCATCAGGGCCGTAGCAGCATAATGAGTGGATTCAGGTACGATGATTCTAAGTGAAATAAGTCACCCAGAAAAAGAAACATCATAAGATATCACTACTACACGGAATGTAAACTTGGCTACACAGGAACTGAATTACAAAACAGAACAGGGTCTCAAATGTAGAAAACCAACTTATGCTTGCTTAAGGGGAAAGGTGAGTTGGGGTGCTGCATAAAACCAGAGATTGAAATTAGCACAGATACCGTTCCATAAGCCAAATATGTAATAGAAAAGAGGTACTCCTTGCTCAATGAAGTGGACTCAACACCTCATATTAAACGCCTAAGAATATATCTGACTAGTAAGAATCTTAAAACCTATGGATTTATATGTCTCCGAAGGAGAATCAAGCGTGTGTACAGCGGCATAAACGCAGCAGTGATAGGATTGGTGAGGATCGGTGAGCAAATGCAGACCCTTTGAAGTCACATTGCATGGTACCCATTCCATGGGTCTCAACTCTCCAGGTTTAAGGGATTCTTCCTTCAGCTAAAACATGTATGTGGAACCCAGAGTATGATCCACCGTGTGATCGGGAAATGTGTTCAAAGGTGTCTCAGTTTTCGTCCCCTGGTACTCGGGTGCAACATTCCAGACGCTTTACTAACACTCTCCCCACTTGGAGAGTCAGTGCCTTTAACCTCCTGTTTGTCCCAGTTTGCAATTTCTGCGGAAAATGAACAGGAATAGGGAGAACCAATGAGAGACTAGCTGGAGGTGTCTGGACGGGCAAATTTAACTCTCATTTCCCACCAGGAAGAGGAATTAACCAAAGGCTCAGCGTGCCATGCCGGAACCACACTAGGGCCTGAAGCAATCCTGCGGTGTTGCGGCCAGCTCAAAAGAAAGCGAGTTGAAGAAAGGAGCTCAGGGGCACTGTCATTCACAAACCTGCAGAGTTATAAATGACAGCTATCGTCCAAAAATATATTGAAGTAAGGCTGCGAAGAGGACTTGAAAGCGGGGCAGAATTGCAGGAAACCGATTTCAGGAGGTAGACTGGAATTGCATGTAAAGCACAGGAAAAGAGGCAGAACGTCCACAATGATGCACTTGGCCAAAAAGGGCGTATGCGTTTTTTCCTGAATATATTCAGGAAAAAACGCATACGCCCTTTTTGGCCAACCAAGCAAGCTTGCAAAGGAAATCTGCACTACAATGAAGTCTCACTGCCCCCCGGTCAAAAGGGCCATCTGAAAAATGTGTAAAATCCAGAAAGGCAGGACAGGCCATGGAGAACTGGGAGCCTTGTTATGCTGATGGGCGGGATGTAAATTGCCAACAGCCACTCTGGAGAAGTGTATGGTGTTTCCTGAAACATCTACAAAACAAAGCAACAGAGCCTAGGGCACTTCCACTTATGGTCCTATAGCTTTGGGAAATTAAAATCAAAAACACACAGCCACCCCAATGTTTGGGACGGTTCTGTTTACAAGAACCTCGTTTACGGTACAAGTTCAATATCACAGAAAGTGAAAAATGGATAAAGAAGTTGTGGTACTTACGTACAATGCAATATCACTCAGCAATGAAATCTATGTCATCAGGCCCGTAGCAGCATGACGAGTGGATTCAGGTACGATGATTCTAAGTGAAATAAGTCACAGAGAAAAAGAAACATCATAAGATATCACTACTACACGGAATGTAAAATTGGCTACACAGGAACTGAATTACAAAACAGAACAGGGTCTCAAATGTAGAAAACCAACTTATCCTTCCTTAAGGGGAAAGGTGAGTTGGGGTGCTGCATAAAACCAGAGATTGAAATTAGCACAGATACCGTTCCATAAGCCAAATATGTAATAGACAAGAGGTACTCCTTGCTCAATGAAGTGGACTCAACACCTCATATTAAACGCCTAAGAATATATCTGACTAGTAAGAATCTTAAAACCTATGGATTTATATGTCTCCGAAGGAGAATCAAGCGTGTGTACAGCGGCATAAACGCAGCAGTGATAGGATTGGTGAGGATCGGTGAGCAAATGCAGACCCTTTGAAGTCATATTGAATGGTACCCATTCCAAGGGTCTCAACTCTCCAGGTTTAAGGGATTCTTCCTTCAGCTAAAACATGCATGTGGAACCCAGACTATGATCAACCGTGTGATTGGGAAACGTGTTCAAAGGTATCTCAGTTTTCGTCCCCCGGTACTCGGGTGCAACATTCCAGACGCTTTACTAACACTCTCCCCACTTGGAGAGTCAGTGCTTTTAACCTCCTGTTTGGCCCAGTTTGCAATTTCTGCGGAAAATGAACAGGAATAGGGAGAACCAATGAGAGACTAGCTGGAGGTGTCTGGACGGGCAAATTTAACTCTCATTTCCCACCAGGAAGAGGAATTAACCAAAGGCTCAGCGTGCCATGCCGGAACCACACTAGGGCCTGAAGCAATCCTGCGGTGTTGCGGCCAGCTCAAAAGAAAGCGAGTTGAAGAAAGGAGCTCAGGCGCACTGTCATTCACAAACCTGCAGAGTTATAAATGACAGCTATCGTCCAAAAATATATTGAAGTAAAGCTGCCAAGAGGACTTGAAAGCGGGGCAGAATTGCAGGAAACCGATTTCAGGAGGTAGACTGGAATTGTATGTAAAGCATAGGAAAAGAGGCAGAACGTCCACAATGATGCACTTGGCCAAAAAGGGCGTATGCGTTTTTTCCTGAATATATTCAGGAAAAAACGCATACGCACTTTTCGGCCAACCAAGCAAGCTTGCAAAGGAAATCTGCACTACAATGAAGTCTCACTGCCCCCCGGTCAAAAGGGCCATCTGAAAAATGTGTAAAATCCAGAAAGGGAGGAAAGGCCGTGGAGAATTGGGAGCCTTGTTATGCTGATGGGTGGGATGTAAATTGCCAACAGCCACTCTGGAGAAGTGTATGGTGTTTCCTGAAACATCTACAAAACAAAGCAACAGAGCCTAGGGCACTTCCACTTATGGTCCTATAGCTTAGGGAAATTAAAATCAAAAACACACAGCCACCCCAATGTTTGGGACGGTTCTGTTTACAAGAACCTCATTTACGGTACAAGTTCAATATCACAGAAAGTGAAAAATGGATAAAGAAGTTGTGGTACTTACGTACAATGCAATATCACTCAGCAATGAAATCTATGTCATCAGGCCCGTAGCAGCATGACGAGTGGATTCAGGTACGATGATTCTAAGTGAAATAAGTCACAGAGAAAAAGAAACATCATAAGATATCACTACTACACGGAATGTAAACTTGGCTACACAGGAATTGAATTACAAAACAGAACAGGGTCTCAAATGTAGAAAACCAACTTATGCTTCCTTAAGGGGAAAGGTGAGTTGGGGTGCTGCATAAAACCAGAGATTGAAATTAGCACAGATACCGTTCCATAAGCCAAATATGTAATAGACAAGAGCTACTCCTTGCTCAACGAAGTGGACTCAACACACCATATTAAACGCCTAAAATATACCTGACTTGTAAGAATCTTAAAACCTATGGATTTATATGTCTCCGAAAGAGAATCAAGCGTGTGTACAGCGGCATAAACGCAGCAGTGATAGGATTGGTGAGGATCGGTGAGCAAATCCAGACCCTTTGAAGTCATATTGCATGGTACCCATTCCATGGGTCTCAACTCTCCAGGTTTAAGGGATTCTTCCTTCAGCTAAAACATGCATGTGGAACCCAGAGTATGATCCACCGTGTGATCGGGAAACGTGTTCAAATGTGTCTCAGTTTTCGTCCCCTGGTACTCGGGTGCAACATTCCAGACGCTTTACTAACACTCTCCCCACTTGGAGAGTCAGTGCCTTTAACCTCCTGTTTGGCCCAGTTTGCAATTTCTGCGGAAAATGAACAGGAATAGGGAGAACCAATGAGACACTAGCTGGAGGTGTCTGGACGGGCAAATTTAACTCTCATTTCCCACCAGGAAGAGGAATTAACCAAAGGCTCAGCGTGCCGTGCCGGAACAAAACTAGGGCCTGAAGAAATCCTGCGGTGTTGCGGCCACCTCACAAGAAAGCGAGTTGAAGAAAGGAGCTCAGGGACACTGTCATTCACAAACCTGCAGAGTTATAAATGACAGCTATCGTCCAAAAATTTATTGAAGTAAGGCTGCCAAGAGGACTTGAAAGCGGGGCATAATGGCAGGAAACCGATTTCAGGAGGTAGACTGGAATTGCATGTAAAGCATAGGAAAAGAGGCAGAACGTCCACAATGATGCACTTGGCCAAAAAGGGCGTATGTGTTTTTTCCTGAATATATTCAGGAAAAAACGCATACGCCCTTTTTGGCCAACCAAGCAAGCTTGCAAAGGAAATCTGCACTACAATGAAGTCTCACTGCCCCCCGGTCAAAAGGGCCATCTGAAAAAATTGTAAAATCCATAAAGGCAGGACAGGCCATGGAGAACTGGGAGCCTTGTTATGCTGATGGGCGGGATGTAAATTGCCAACAGCCACTCTGGAGAAGTGTATGGTGTTTCCTGAAACATCTAAAAAACAAAGCAACAGAGCCTAGGGCACTTCCGCTTATGGTTCTATAGCTTAGGGAAATTAAAATAAAAAAGACACAGCCACCCCAAAGATTGGGACGCCTCTGTTTACAAGAACCTCATTTACGGTACAAGTTCAATATCGCAGAAAGCAAAAAATGGATAAAGAAGTTGTGGTACTTACGTACAATGCAATATCACTCAGCAATGAAATCTATGTCATCAGGCCCGTAGCAGCATAATGAGTGGATTCAGGTACGATGATTCTAAGTGAAATAAGTCACACAGAAAAAGAAACATCATAAGATATCACTACTACACGGAATGAAAACTTGGCTACACAGGAACTGAATTACAAAACAGAACAGGGTCTCAAATGTAGAAAATCAACTTATGCTTGCTTAAGGGGAAAGGTGAGTTGGGGTGCTGCATAAAACCAGAGATTGAAATTAGAACAGATACCGTTCCATAAGCCAAATATGTAATAGACAAGAGCTACTCCTTGCTCAACGAAGTGGACTCAACACCCCATTTTAAACGCCTAAAAATATACCCGACGAGTAAGAAACGTAAAACCTATGGATTTATATGTCTCCGAAAGAGAATCAAGCGTGTGTACAGCGGCATAAACGAAGCAGTGATAGGATTGGTGAAGATCGGTGAGCAAATGCAGACCCTTTGAAGTCATATTGCATGGTACCCATTATATGGGTCTCAACTCTCCAGGTTTAAGGGATTCTTCCTTCAGCTAAAACATGCATGTGGAACCCAGAGTATGATCCACGTGTGATCAGGAAACGTGTTCAAATGTGACTCAGTTTTCGTCCCCTGGTACTCGGGTGCAACATTCCAGACGCTTTACTAACACTCTCCCCACTTGGAGAGTCAGTGCCTTTAACCTCCTGTTTGGCCCAGTTTGCAATTTCTGCAGAAAATGAACAGGAATAGGGAGAAACAATGAGAGACTAGATGGAGGTGTCTGGACGGGCAAATTTAACTCTCATTTCCCACCAGGAAGAGGAATTAACCAAAGGTTCAGCGTGCCATGCCGGAACCACACTAGGGCCTGAAGCAATCCTGCGGTGTTGCGGCCAGCTCACAAGAAAGCGAGTTGAAGAAAGGAGCTCAGGGGCACTGTCATTCACAAACCTGCAGAGTTATAAATGACAGCTATCGTCCAAAAATATATTGAAGTAAAGCTGCCAAGAGGACTTGAAAGCGGGGCAGAATTGCAGGAAACCGATTTCAGGAGGTAGACTGGAATTGGATGTTAAGCATAGGAAAAAAGGCAGAACGTCCACAATGATGCACTTGGCCAAAAAGGGCGTATGCGTTTTTTCCTGAATATATTCAGGAAAAAACGCATACATATTTTTTGGCCAACCAAGCAATCTTGCAAAGGAAATCTACACTACAATGAAGTCTCACTGCCACCTGGTCAAAAGGGCCATCTGAAAAAAGTGTAAAATCCAGAAAGGCAGGACAGGCCATGGAGAACTGGGAACCTTGTTATGCTGATGGGCGGGATGTAAATTGCCAACAGCCACTCTGGAGAAGTGTATTGTGTTTCCTGAAACATCTTAAAAACAAAGCAACAGAGCCTAGGACACTTCCACTTATGGTCCTATAGCTTAGGGAAATTAAAATCAAAAAGACACAGCCACCCCAAATTTGGGACGGCTCTGTTTACAAGAACCTCGTTTACGGTACAAGTTCAATATCGCAGAAAGCGAAAAATGGATAAAGAAGTTGTGGTACTTATGTACAATGCAATATCATTCAGCAAAAAAATCTATGAGATCAGGCCCGTAACAGCATAATGAGTGGATTCAGGTACGATGATTCTAAGTGAAATAAGTCACACAGAAAAAGAAACATCATAAGATATCACTACTACACGGAATGTAAACTTGGCTACACAGGAACTGAATTACAAAACAGAACAGGGTCTCAAATGTAGAAAACCAACTTATGCTTCCTTAAGGGGAAAGGTGAGTTGGGGTGCTGCATAAAACCACAGATTGAAATTAGCACAGATACCGTTCCATAGGCCAAATATGTAATAGACAAGAGCTACTCCTTGCTCAACGAAGTGGACTCAACACCCCATATTAAACGCCTAAGAATATACCTGACTAGTAAGAATCTTAAAACCTATGGATTTATATGTCTCCGAAAGAGAATCAAGCGTGTGTACAGCGGCATAAACGCAGCAGTGATAGGATTGGTGAGGATCGGTGAGCAAATGCAGACCCTTTGAAGTCATATTGCATGGTACCCATTCCATGGGTCTCAACTCTCCAGGTTTAAGGGATTCTTCCTTCAGCTAAAACATGCATGTAGAACCCAGAGTATGATCCACCGTGTGATTAGGAAACGTGTTCAAAGGTGTCTCAGTTTTCGTCCCCTGGTAGTCGGGTGCAACATTCCAGACGCTTTACTAACACTCTCCCCACTTGGAGAGTCAGTGCCTTTAACCTCCTGTTTGGCCCAGTTTGCAATTTCTGCGGAAAATGAACAGGAATAGGGAGAACCAATGAGAGACTAGCTGGAGGTGTCTGGACGGGCAAATTTAACTCTCATTTCCCACCAGGAAGGGGAATTAACCAAAGGCTCAGCGTGCCGTGCCGGAACCACACTAGGGCCTGAAGCAATCCTGCGGTGTTGCGGCCAGCTCACAAGAAAGCGAGTTGAAGAAAGGAGCTCAGGGGCACTGTCATTCACAAACCTGTGGAGTTATAAATGACAGCTATCGTCCAAAAATATATTGAAGTAAGGCTGCTAAGAGGACTTGAAAGCGGGGCAGAATTGCAGGAAACCGATTTCAGGAGGTAGACTGGAATTGCATGTAAAGCATAGGAAAAGAGGCAGAACGTCCACAATGATGCACTTGGCCAAAAAGGGCGTATGCGTTTTTTCCTGAATATATTCAGGAAAAAACGCATACGTCCTTTTTGGCCAACCAAGCAAGCTTGCAAAGGAAATCTGCACTACAATGAAGTCTCACTGCCCCCCCGGTCAAAAGGGCCATCTGAAAAAAGTGTAAAATTCAGAAAGGCAGGACAGGCCATGGAGAACTGGGAGCCTTGTTATGCTGATGGGCAGGATGTAAATTGCCAACAGCCACTCTGGAGAAGTGTATGGTGTTTCCTGAAACATCTAAAAAACAAAGCAACAGAGCCTAGGGCACTTCCACTTACGGTCCTATAGCTTAGGGAAATTAAAATCAAAAACACACAGCCACCCCAAAGTTTGGGACGGCTCTGTTTACAAGAACCTCGTTTACGGTACAAGTTCAATATTGCAGAAAGCGAAAAATGGATAAAGAAGTTGTAGTACTTACATACAATGCAATATCACTGAGCAATGAAATCTATGTCATCAGGCCCATAGCAGCATAATGAGTGGATTCAGGTACGATGATTCTAAGTGAAATAAGTCACACAGAAAAAGAAACATCATAAGATATCAGTACTACACGGAATGTAAACTTGGCTACACAGGAACTGAATTACAAAACAGAACAGGATCTCAAATGTAGGAAACCAACTTATGCTTGCTTAAGGGGAAAGGTGAGTTGGGGTGCTGCATAAAACCAGAGATTGAAATTAGCACAGATACCGTTCCATAAGCCAAATATGTAATAGACAAGAGCTACTCCTTGCTCAACGAAGTGGACTCAACACACCATATTAAACGCCTAAAATATACCTGACTTGTAAGAATCTTAAAACCTATGGATTTATATGTCTCCGAAAGAGAATCAAGCGTGTGTACAGCGGCATAAACGCAGCAGTGATAGTATTGGTGAGGATCGGTGAGCAAATCCAGACCCTTTGAAGTCATATTGCATGGTACCCATTCCATGGGTCTCAACTCTCCAGGTTTAAGGGATTCTTCCTTCAGCTAAAACATGCATGTGGAACCCAGAGTATGATCCACCGTGTGATCGGGAAACGTGTTCAAATGTGTCTCAGTTTTCGTCCCCTGGTACTCGGGTGCAACATTCCAGACGCTTTACTAACACTCTCCCCACTTGGAGAGTCAGTGCCTTTAACCTCCTGTTTGGCCCAGTTTGCAATTTCTGCGGAAAATGAACAGGAATAGGGAGAACCAATGAGACACTAGCTGGAGGTGTCTGGACGGGCAAATTTAACTCTCATTTCCCACCAGGAAGAGGAATTAACCAAAGGCTCAGCGTGCCGTGCCGGAACAAAACTAGGGCCTGAAGAAATCCTGCGGTGTTGCGGCCACCTCACAAGAAAGCGAGTTGAAGAAAGGAGCTCAGGGACACTGTCATTCACAAACCTGCAGAGTTATAAATGACAGCTATTGTCCAAAAATTTATTGAAGTAAGGCTGCCAAGAGGACTTGAAAGCGGGGCATAATGGCAGGAAACCGATTTCAGGAGGTAGACTGGAATTGCATGTAAAGCATAGGAAAAGAGGCAGAACGTCCACAATGATGCACTTGGCCAAAAAGGGCGTATGCGTTTTTTCCTGAATATATTCAGGAAAAAACGCATACGCCCTTTTTGGCCAACCAAGCAAGCTTGCAAAGGAAATCTGCACTACAATGAAGTCTCACTGCCCCCCGGTCAAAAGGGCCATCTGAAAAAATTGTAAAATCCATAAAGGCAGGACAGGCCATGGAGAACTGGGAGCCTTGTTATGCTGATGGGCGGGATGTAAATTGCCAACAGCCACTCTGGAGAAGTGTATGGTGTTTCCTGAAACATCTAAAAAACAAAGCAACAGAGCCTAGGGCACTTCCGCTTATGGTTCTATAGCTTAGGGAAATTAAAATAAAAAAGACACAGCCACCCCAAAGATTGGGACGCCTCTGTTTACAAGAACCTCATTTACGGTACAAGTTCAATATCGCAGAAAGCGAAAAATGGATAAAGAAGTTGTGGTACTTACGTACAATGCAATATCACTCAGCAATGAAATCTATGTCATCAGGCCCGTAGCAGCATAATGAGTGGATTCAGGTACAATGATTCTAAGTGAAATAAGTCACACAGAAAAAGAAACATCATAAGATATCACTACTACACGGAATGAAAACTTGGCTACACAGGAACTGAATTACAAAACAGAACAGGGTCTCAAATGTAGAAAATCAACTTATGCTTGCTTAAGGGGAAAGGTGAGTTGGGGTGCTGCATAAAACCAGAGATTGAAATTAGAACAGATACCGTTCCATAAGCCAAATATGTAATAGACAAGAGCTACTCCTTGCTCAACGAAGTGGACTCAACACCCCATTTTAAACGCCTAAAAATATACCCGACGAGTAAGAAACGTAAAACCTATGGATTTATATGTCTCCGAAAGAGAATCAAGCGTGTGTACAGCGGCATAAACGAAGCAGTGATAGGATTGGTGAAGATCGGTGAGCAAATGCAGACCCTTTGAAGTCATATTGCATGGTACCCATTATATGGGTCTCAACTCTCCAGGTTTAAGGGATTCTTCCTTCAGCTAAAACATGCATGTGGAACCCAGAGTATGATCCACGTGTGATCAGGAAACGTGTTCAAATGTGACTCAGTTTTCGTCCCCTGGTACTCGGGTGCAACATTCCAGACGCTTTACTAACACTCTCCCCACTTGGAGAGTCAGTGCCTTTAACCTCCTGTTTGGCCCAGTTTGCAATTTCTGCAGAAAATGAACAGGAATAGGGAGAACCAATGAGAGACTAGATGGAGGTGTCTGGACGGGCAAATTTAACTCTCATTTCCCACCAGGAAGAGGAATTAACCAAAGGTTCAGCGTGCCATGCCGGAACCACACTAGGGCCTGAAGCAATCCTGCGGTGTTGCGGCCAGCTCACAAGAAAGCGAGTTGAAGAAAGGAGCTCAGGGGCACTGTCATTCACAAACCTGCAGAGTTATAAATGACAGCTATCGTCCAAAAATATATTGAAGTAAGGCTGCCAAGAGGACTTGAAAGCGGGGCAGAATTGCAGGAAACCGATTTCAGGAGGTAGACTGGAATTGGATGTAAAGCATAGGAAAAGAGGCAGAACGTCCACAATGATGCACTTGGCCAAAAAGGGCGTATGCGTTTTTTCCTGAATATATTCAGGAAAAAACGCATACATATTTTTTGGCCAACCAAGCAATCTTGCAAAGGAAATCTACACTACAATGAAGTCTCACTGCCACCTGGTCAAAAGGGCCATCTGAAAAAAGTGTAAAATCCAGAAAGGCAGGACAGGCCATGGAGAACTGGGAACCTTGTTATGCTGATGGGCGGGATGTAAATTGCCAACAGCCACTCTGGAGAAGTGTATGGTGTTTCCTGAAACATCTTAAAAACAAAGCAACAGAGCCTAGGACACTTCCACTTATGGTCCTATAGCTTAGGGAAATTAAAATCAAAAAGACACAGCCACCCCAAATTTGGGACGCCTCTGTTTACAAGAACCTCGTTTACGGTACAAGTTCAATATCGCAGAAAGCGAAAAATGGATAAAGAAGTTGTGGTACTTATGTACAATGCAATATCATTCAGCAAAAAAATCTATGAGATCAGGCCCGTAACAGCATAATGAGTGGATTCAGGTACGATGATTCTAAGTGAAATAAGTCACACAGAAAAAGAAACATCATAAGATATCACTACTACACGGAATGTAAACTTGGCTACACAGGAACTGAATTACAAAACAGAACAGTGTCTCAAATGCAGAAAATCAACTTATGCTTCCTTAAGGGGAAAGGTGAGTTGGGGTGCTGCATAAAACCACAGATTGAAATTAGCACAGATACCGTTCCATAGGCCAAATATGTAATAGACAAGAGCTACTCCTTGCTCAACGAAGTGGACTCAACACCCCATATTAAACGCCTAAGAATATACCCGACGAGTAAGAAACTTAAAACCTATGGATTTATATGTCTCCGAAAGAGAATCAAGCGTGTGTACAGCGGCATAAACGAAGCAGTGATAGGATTGGTGAGGATCGGTGAGCAAATGCAGACCCTTTGAAGTCATATTGCATGGTACCCATTCCATGGGTCTCAACTCTCCAGGTTTAAGGGATTCTTCCTTCAGCTAAAACATGCATGTAGAACCCAGAGTATGATCCACCGTGTGATTAGGAAACGTGTTCAAAGGTGTCTCAGTTTTCGTCCCCTGGTAGTCGGGTGCAACATTCCAGACGCTTTACTAACACTCTCCCCACTTGGAGAGTCAGTGCCTTTAACCTCCTGTTTGGCCCAGTTTGCAATTTCTGCGGAAAATGAACAGGAATAGGGAGAACCAATGAGAGACTAGCTGGAGGTGTCTGGACGGGCAAATTTAACTCTCATTTCCCACCAGGAAGGGGAATTAACCAAAGGCTCAGCGTGCCGTGCCGGAACCACACTAGGGCCTGAAGCAATCCTGCGGTGTTGCGGCCAGCTCACAAGAAAGCGAGTTGAAGAAAGGAGCTCAGGGGCACTGTCATTCACAAACCTGTGGAGTTATAAATGACAGCTATCGTCCAAAAATATATTGAAGTAAGGCTGCTAAGAGGATTTGAAAGCGGGGCAGAATTGCAGGAAACCGATTTCAGGAGGTAGACTGGAATTGCATGTAAAGCATAGGAAAAGAGGCAGAACGTCCACAATGATGCACTTGGCCAAAAAGGGCGTATGCGTTTTTTCCTGAATATATTCAGGAAAAAACGCATACGCACTTTTTGGCCAACCAAGCAAGCTTGCAAAGGAAATCTTCACTACAATGAAGTTTCACTGCCCCCCGGTTAAAAGGGCCATCTGAAAAAAGTGTAAAATTCAGAAAGGCAGGACAGGCCATGGAGAACTGGGAGCCTTGTTATGCTGATGGGCAGGATGTAAATTGCCAACAGCCACTCTGGAGAAGTGTATGGTGTTTCCTGAAACCTCTACAAAACAAAGCAACAGAGCCTAGGGCACTTCCACTTATGGACCTATAGATTAGGGATATTAAAACCAAAAAGACACAGCCACCCCAAAGTTTGGGACGGTTCTGTTTACAAGAACCTCGTTTACAGTACAAGTTCAATATCAAAGAAAGTGAAAAATGGATAAAGAAGTTGTGGTACTTACGTACAATGCAATATCACTCAGCAATGAAATCTATGTCATCAGGCCCGTAGCAGCATGACGAGTGGATTCAGGTACGATGATTCTAAGTGAAATAAGTCACAGAGAAAAAGAAACATCATAAGATATCACTACTACACGGAATGTAAACTTGGCTACACAGGAATTGAATTACAAAACAGAACAGGGTCTCAAATGTAGAAAACCAACTTATGCTTCCTTAAGGGGAAAGGTGAGTTGGGGTGCTGCATAAAACCAGAGATTGAAATTAGCACAGATACCGTTCCATAAGCCAAATATGTAATAGAAAAGAGCTACTCCTTGCTCAACGAAGTGGACTCAACACACCATATTAAACGCCTAAAATATACCTGACTTGTAAGAATCTTAAAACCTGTGGATTTATATGTCTCCGAAGGAGAATCAAGCGTGTGTACAGCGGCATAAACGCAGCAGTGATAGGATTGGTGAGGATCGGTGAGCAAATGCAGACCCTTTGAAGTCATATTGCATGGTACCCATTCCATGGGTCTCAACTCTCCAGGTTTAAGGGATTCTTCCTTCAGCTAAAACATGCATGTGGAACCCAGAGTATGATCCACCGTGTGATCGGGAAACGTGTTCAAAGATGTCTCAGTTTTCGTCCCCTGGTACTCGGGTGCAACATTCCAGACACTTTACTAAAACTCTCCCCACTTGGAGAGTCAGTGCCTTTAACCTCCTGTTTGGCCCAGTTTGCAATTTCTGCGGAAAATGAACAGGAATAGGGAGAACCAATGAGAGACTAGCTGGAGGTATCTGGACGGGCAAATTTAACTCTCATTTCCCACCAGGAAGAGGAATTAACCAAAGGCTCAGCGTGCCGTGCCGGAACAACACTAGGGCCTGAAGAAATCCTGCAGTGTTGCGGCCACCTCACAAGAAAGCGAGTTGAAGAAAGGAGCTCAGGGACACTGTCATTCACAAACCTGCAGAGTTATAAATGACAGCTATCGTCCAAAAATATATTGAAGTAAGGCTGCCAAGAGGACTTGAAAGCGGGGCAGAATTGCAGGAAACCGATTTCAGGAGGTAGACTGGAATTGCATGTAAACCATAGGAAAAGAGGCAGAACGTCCACAATGATGCACTTGGCCAAAAAGGGCGTATGCGTTTTTTCCTGAATATATTCAGGAAAAAACGCATACGCCCTTTTTGGCCAACCAAGCAAGCTTGCAAAGGAAATCTGCACTACAATGAAGTCTCACTGCCCCCCGGTCAAAAGGGCCATCTGAAAAAAGTGTAAAATCCATAAAGGCAGGACAGGCCATGGAGAACTGGGAGCCATGTTATGCTGATGGGCGGGATGTAAATTGCCAACAGCCACTCTGGAGAAGTGTATGGTGTTTCCTGAAACATCTAAAAAACAAAGCAACAGAGCCTAGGGCACTTCCGCTTATGGTTCTATAGCTTAGGGAAATTAAAATCAAAAAGACACAGCCACCCCAAAGTTTGGGACGCCTCTGTTTACAAGAACCTCGTTTACGGTACAAGTTCAATATCGCAGAAAGCGAAAAATGGATAAAGAAGTTGTGGTACTTACGTACAATGCAATATCACTCAGCAATGAAATCTATGTCATCAGGCCCGTAGCAGCATAATGAGTGGATTCAGGTACGATGATTCTAAGTGAAATAAGTCACACAGAAAAAGAAACATCATAAGATATCACTACTACACGGAATGTAAACTTGGCTACACAGGAACTGAATTACAAAACAGAACAGTGTCTCAAATGCAGAAAATCAACTTATGCTTGCTTAAGGGGAAAGGTGAGTTGGGGTGCTGCATAAAACCAGAGATTGAAATTAGCACAGATACCGTTCCATAAGCCAAATATGTAATAGACAAGAGCTACTCCTTGCTCAACGAAGTGGACTCAACAACACATTTTAAACGCCTAAAAATATACCCGACGAGTAAGAAACTTAAAACCTATGGATTTATATGTCTCCGAAAGAGAATCAAGCGTGTGTACAGCGGCATAAACGAAGCAGTGATAGGATTGGTGAAGATCGGTGAGCAAATGCAGACCCTTTGAAGTCATATTGCATGGTACCCATTATATGGGTCTGAACTCTCCAGGTTTAAGGGATTCTTCCTTCAGCTAAAACATGCATGTGGAACCCAGAGTATGATCCACGTGTGATCAGGAAACGTGTTCAAATGTGACTCAGTTTTCGTCCCCCGGTACTCGGGTGCAACATTCCAGACGCTTTACTAACACTCTCCCCACTTGGAGAGTCAGTGCCTTTAACCTCCTGTTTGTCCCAGTTTGCAATTTCTGCGGAAAATGAACAGGAATAGGGAGAACCAATGAGAGACTAGCTGGAGGTGTCTGGACGGGCAAATTTAACTCTCATTTCCCACCAGGAAGAGGAATTAACCAAAGGCTCAGCGTGCCATGCCGGAACCACACTAGGGCCTGAAGCAATCCTGCGGTGTTGTGGCCAGCTCACAAGAAAGCGAGTTGAAGAAAGGAGCTCAGGGGCACTGTCATTCACAAACCTGCAGAGTTATAAATGACAGCTATCGTCCAAAAATATATTGAAGTAAGGCTGCCAAGAGGACTTGAAAGCGGGGCAGAATTGCAGGAAACCGATTTCAGGAGGTAGACTGGAATTGGATGTAAAGCATAGGAAAAGAGGCAGAACGTCCACAATGATGCACTTGGCCAAAAAGGGCGTATGCGTTTTTTCCTGAATATATTCAGGAAAAAACGCATACATATTTTTTGGCCAACCAAGCAAGCTTGCAAAGGAAATCTACACTATAATGAAGTTTCACTGCCACCCGGTCAAAAGGGCCATCTGAAAAAAGTGTAAAATCCAGAAAGGCAGGACAGGCCATGGAGAACTGGGAACCTTGTTATGCTGATGGGCGGGATGTAAATTGCCAACAGCCACTCTGGAGAAGTGTATGGTGTTGCCTGAAACATCTTAAAAACAAAGCAACAGAGCCTAGGACAATTCCACTTATGGTCCTATAGCTTAGGGAAATTAAAATCAAAAAGACACAGCCACCCCGAAGTTTGGGACGCCTCTGTTTACAAGAACCTCGTTTACGGTACAAGTTCAATATCGCAGAAAGTGAAAAATGGATAAAGAAGTTGTGGTACTTACGTACAATGCAATATCACTCAGCAATGAAATCTATGTCATCAGGCCCGTAGCAGCATAATGAGTGGATTCAGGTACAATGATTCTAAGTGAAATAAGTCACACAGAAAAAGAAACATCATAAGATATCACTACTACACGGAATGAAAACTTGGCTACACAAGAACTGAATTACAAAACAGAACAGGGTCTCAAATGTAGAAAACCAACTTATCCTTCCTTAAGGGGAAAGGTGAGTTGGGGTGCTGCATAAAACCAGAGATTGAAATTAGAACAGATACCGTTCCATAAGCCAAATATGTAATAGACAAGAGCTACTCCTTGCTCAACGAAGTGGACTCAACACCCCATATTAAACGCCTAAGAATATACCTGACTAGTAAGAATCTTAAAACCTATGGATTTATATGTCTCCGAAAGAGAATCAAGCGTGTGTACAGCGGCATAAACGCAGCAGTGATAGGATTGGTGAGGATCGGTGAGCAAATGCAGACCCTTTGAAGTCATATTGCATGGTACCCATTATATGGGTCTCAACTCTCCAGGTTTAAGGGATTCTTCCTTCAGCTAAAACATGCATGTGGAACCCAGTGTATGATCCACTGTGTGATCGGGAAACGTGTTCAAATGTGTCAGTTTTCGTCCCCTGGTACTCGGGTGCAACATTCCAGACGCTTTACTAACACTCTCCCCACTTGGAGAGTCAGTGCCTTTAACCTCCTGTTTGGCCCAGTTTGAAATTTCTGCGGAAAATGTACAGGAATAGGAAGAACCAAACAGAGACTAGCTGGAGGTGTCTGGACGGGCAAATTTAACTCTCATTTCCTACCAGGAAGAGGAATTAACCAAAGGCTCAGCGTGCCATGCCAGAACCACACAAGGGCCTGAAGCAATGCTGCGGTGTTGCGGCCAGCTCACAGGAAAGCGAGTTGAAGAAAGGAGCTCAGGGGCACTGTCATTCACATACCTGCAGAGTTAAAAATGACAGCTATCGTCCAAAAATATATTGAAGTAACGCTGCCAAGAGGACTTGAAAGCGGGGCAGAATTGCAGGAAACAGATTTCAGGAGGTAGACTGGAATTGCATGTAAACCATAGGAAAAGAGGCAGAACGTCCACAATGATGCCCTTGGCCAAAAAGGGCGTATGCGTTTTTTCCTGAATATATTCAGGAAAAAACGCATACGCCCTTTTTGGCCAACCAAGCAAGCTTGCAAAGGAAATCTGCACTACAATGAAGTCTCACTGCCCCCCGGTCAAAAGGGCCATCAGAAAAAAGTGTAAAATCCATTAAGGCAGGACAGGCCATGGAGAACTGGGAGCCTTGTTATGCTGATGGGCGGGATGTAAATTGCCAACAGCCACTCTGGAGAAGTGTATGGTGTTTCCTGAAACATCTAAAAAACAAAGCAACAGAGCCTAGGGCACTTCCACTTATTGTCCTATAGCTTAGGGAAATTAAAATCAAAAAGACACAGCCACCCCAAAATTTGGGACGGCTCTGTTTACAAGAACCTCGTTTACGGTACAAGTTCAATATTGCAGAAAGCGAAAAATGGATAAAGAAGTTGTAGTACTTACATACAATGCAATATCACTCAGCAATGAAATCTATGTCATCAGGCCCATAGCAGCATAATGAGTGGATTCAGGTTCGATGATTCTAAGTGAAATAAGTCACACAGAAAAAGAAACATCATAAGATATCAGTACTACACGGAATGTAAACTTGGCTACACAGGAACTGAATTACACAACAGAACAGGGTCTCAAATGTAGGAAACCAACTTATGCTTGCTTAAGGGGAAAGGTGAGTTGGGGTGCTGCATAAAACCAGAGATTGAAATTAGCACAGATACCGTTCCATAAGCCAAATATGTAATAGACAAGAGCTACTCCTTGCTCAACGAAGTGGACTCAACACCCCATTTAAACGCCTAAGAATATACTTTAGTAGTAAGAATCTTAAAACCTATGGATTTATATGTTTCCGAAAGAGAATCAAGCGTGTGTACAGCAGCATAAACGCAGCAGTGATAGGATTGGTGAGGATTGGTGAGCATATGCAGACCCTTTGAAGTCATATTGCATGGTACACATTTTATGGGTCTCAATTCTCCAGGTTTAAGGGATTCTTCCTTCAGCTAAAACATGCATGTGGAACCCAGATTATGATCCACCGTGTGATCAGGAAACGTGTTCAAATGTGTCTCAGTTTTCGTCCCCCGGTACTCGTGTGCAACATTCTAGACGCTTTACTAACACTCTCCCCACTTGGAGAGTCAGTGCCTTTAACCTCCTGTTTGGCCCAGTTTGCAATTTCTGCAAAAAATGAACAGGAATAGGGAGAACCAATGAGAGACTAGCTGGAGGTGTCTGGACGGGCAAATTTAACTCTCATTTCCCACCAGGATGAGGAATTAACCAAAGGCTCAGCGTGCCGTGCCGGAACCACACTAGGGCCTGAAGCAATTCTGTGGTGTTGCGGCCAGCTCACAAGAAAGCAAGTTGAAGAAAGGAGCTCAGGGGCACTGTCATTCACAAACCTGCAGAGTTATAAATGACAGCTATCGTGCAAATATATATTGAAGTAAGGCTACCAAGAGGACTTGAAAGCGGGGCAGAATTGCAGGAAACCGATTTCAGGAGGTAGACTGGAATTGCATGTAAAGCATAGGAAAAGAGGCAGAACGTCCACAATGATGCACTTGGCCAAAAAGTGCGTATGCGTTTTTTCCTGAATATATTCAGGAAAAAACGCATACGCCGTTTTTGGCCAACCAAGCAAGCTTGCAAAGGAAATCTGCACTACAATGAAGTCTCACTGCCCCCTGTAAAAAGGGCCATCTGAAAAAAGTGTAAAATCCAGAAAGGCAGGACAGGCCTTGGAGAACTGGGAGCCTTGTTATGCTGATGGGCGGGATGTAAATTGCCAAGAGCCACTCTGGAGAATTGTATGGTGTTTCCTGAAACATCTACAAAACAAAGCAACAGAGCCTAGGGCACTTCCACTTATGGTCCTATAGCTTAGAGAAATTAAAATCAAAAAGACACAGCCACCCCAAAGATTGGGACGGCTCTGTTTACAAGAACCTCGTTTACGGTACAAGTTCAATATCACAGAAAGCGAAAATTGGATAAAGAAGTTGTGGTACTTACGTACAATGCAATATCACTCAGCAATGAAATCTATGTCATCAGGCCCATAGCA
This sequence comes from Grampus griseus, assembly GCF_964374135.1. Lineage (NCBI taxonomy): Eukaryota > Metazoa > Chordata > Mammalia > Artiodactyla > Delphinidae > Grampus > Grampus griseus. Next base: position 3,642 of record NW_028133010.1, on the reverse strand, counting down.
GCATAGTGAGTGGATTCAGGTACGATGATTCTAAATGAAATAAGTCACACAGAAAAAGAAACATCATAAGATATCACTACTACACGGAATGTAAACTTGGCTACACAGGAACTGAATTACAAAACAGAACAGGGTCTCAAATGTAGAAAACCAACTTATGCTTGCTTAAGGGGAAAGGTGAGTTGGGGTGCTGCATAAAACCAGAGATTGAAATTAGCACAGATACCGTTCCATAAGCCAAATATGTAATAGACAAGAGCTACTCCTTGCTCAACGAAGTGGACTCAACACCCCATATTAAACGCCTAAGAATATACCTGACTAGTAAGAATCTTAAAACCTATGGATATATATGTCTCCGAAAGAGAATCAAGCGTGTGTACAGCGCCATAAATGCATCAGTGATAGGATTGGTGAGGATCGGTGAGCAAATGCATACTCTTTGAAGCCATATTGCATGGTACCCATTCCATGGGTCTCAACTGTCCAGGTTTAAGGGATTCTTCCTTCAGCTAAAACATGCATGTGGAACCCAGAGTATGATCCACCGTGTGATTGGGAAACGTGTTAAAATGTGTCTCAGTTTTCGTCCCCTGGTACTCGGGTGCAACATTCCAGACGCTTTACTAACTCTCTCCCCACTTGGAGAGTCAGTGCCTTTAACCTCCTGTTTGGCCCAGTTTGCAATTTCTGCGGAAAATGAACAGGAATAGGGAGAAGCAATGAGAGACTAGCTGGAGGTGTCTGGACGGGCAAATTTAACTCTCATTTCCCACCAGGAAGAGGAATTAACCAAAGGCTCAGCGTGCCGTGCGGGAACCACACTAGGGCCTGAAGCAATCCTGCGGTGTTGCGGCCAGCTCACAAGAAAGCGAGTTGAAGAAAGGAGCTCAGGGGCACTGTCATTCACAAACCTGCAGAGTTATAAATGACAGCTATCGTCCAAAAATATATTGAAGTAAGGCTGCTAAGAGGACTTGAAAGCGGGGCAGAATTGCAGGAAACCGATTTCAGGAGGTAGACTGGAATTGCATGTAAAGCATAGGAAAATAGGCAGAACGTCCACAATGATGCACTTGGCCAAAAAGGGCGTATGCGTTTTTTCCTGAATATATTCAGGAAAAAACGCATACGCCGTTTTTGGCCAACCAAGCAAGCTTGCAAAGGAAATCTTCACAACAATGAAGTCTCACTGCCCCCCGGTCAAAAGGGCCATCTGAAAAAAGTGTAAAATTCAGAAAGGCAGGACAGGCCATGGAGAACTGGGAGCCTTGTTATGCTGATGGGCAGGATGTAAATTGCCAACAGCCACTCTGGAGAAGTGTATGGTGTTTCCTGAAACATCTAAAAAACAAAGCAACAGAGCCTAGGGCACTTCCACTTATGGTCCTATAGCTTAGGGAAATTAAAATCAAAAAGACACAGCCACCCCAAAATTTGGGACGGCTCTGTTTACAAGAACCTCGTTTACGGTACAAGTTCAATATCGCAGAAAGTGAAAAATGGATAAAGAAGTTGTGGTACTTACGTACAATGCAATATCACTCAGCAATGAAATCTCTGTCATCAGGGCCATAGCAGCATAATGAGTGGATTCAGGTACGATGATTCTAAGTGAAATAAGTCACACAGAAAAAGAAACATCATAAGATATCACTACTACACGGAATGTAAACTTGGCTACACAGGAACTGAATTACAAAACAGAACAGGGTCTCAAATGTAGAAAACCAACTTATGCTTGCTTAAGGGGAAAGGTGAGTTGGGGTGCTGCATAAAACCAGAGATTGAAATTAGCACAGATACCGTTCCATAAGCCAAATATGTAATAGACAAGAGCTACTCCTTGCTCAACGAAGTGGACTCAACACCCCATATTAAACGCCTAAGAATATACGTGACTAGTAAGAATCTTAAAACCTATGTATTTATACGTCTCCGAAAGAGAATCAAGCGTGTGTACAGCGGCATAAACGCAGCAGTGATAGGATTGGTGAGGATCGGTGAGCAAATGCAGACCCTTTGAAGTCATATTGCATGGTACCCATTCCATGGGTCTCAACTTTCCAGGTTTAAGGGATTCTTCCTTCAGCTAAAACATGCATGTGGAACCCAGAGTATGATCCACCGTGTGATTGGGAAACGTGTTCAAAGGTGTCTCAGTTTTCGTCCCCTGGTACTCGGGTGCAACATTCCAGACGCTTTACTAACACTCTCCCCACTTGGAGAGTCAGTGCCTTTAACCTCCTGTTTGGCCCAGTTTGCAATTTCTGCGGAAAATGAACAGGAATAGGGAGAACCAATGAGAGACTAGCTGGAGGTGTCTGGACGGGCAAATTTAACTCTCATTTCCCACCAGGAAGGGGAATTAACCAAAGGCTCAGCGTGCCGTGCCGGAACCACACTAGGGCCTGAAGAAATCCTGCGGTGTTGCGGCCAGCTCACAAGAAAGCGAGTTGAAGAAAGGAGCTCAGAGGTACTGTCATTCACAAACCTGCAGAGTTATAAATGACAGCTATCGTCCAAAAATATATTGAAGTAAGGCTGCTAAGAGGACTTGAAAGCGGGGGAGAATTGCAGGAAACCGATTTCAGGAGGTAGACTGGAATTGCATGTAAAGCATAGGAAAAGAGGCAGAACGTCCACAATGATGCACTTGGCCAAAAAGGGCGTATGCGTTTTTTCCTGAATATATTCAGGAAAAAACGCATACGCCCTTTTTGGCCAACCAAGCAAGCTTGCAAAGGAAATCTTCACTACAATGAAGTTTCACTGCCCCCCGGTTAAAAGGGCCATCTGAAAAAAGTGTAAAATTCAGAAAGGCAGGACAGGCCATGGAGAACTGGGAGCCTTGTTATGCTGATGGGCAGGATGTAAATTGCCAACAGCCACTCTGGAGAAGTGTATGGTGTTTCCTGAAACATCTAAAAAACAAAGCAACAGAGCCTAGGGCACTTCCACTTATGGTCCTATAGCTTAGGGAAATTAAAATCAAAAAGACACAGCCACCCCAAAGTTTGGGACGGCTCTGTTTACAAGAACCTCGTTTACGGTACAAGTTCAATATCGCAGAAAGCGAAAAATGGATAAAGAAGTTGTGGTACTTACGTACAATGCAATATCACTCAGCAATGAAATCTATGTCATCAGGCCCGTAGCAGCATAATGAGTGGATTCAGGTACAATGATTCTAAGTGAAATAAGTCACACAGAAAAAGAAACATCATAAGATATCACTACTACACGGAATGAAAACTTGGCTACACAAGAACTGAATTACAAAACAGAACAGGGTCTCAAATGTAGAAAACCAACTTATCCTTCCTTAAGGGGAAAGGTGAGTTGTGGTGCTGCATAAAACCAGAGATTGAAATTAGAACAGATACCGTTCCATAAGCCAAATATGTAATAGACAAGAGCTACTCCTTGCTCAACGAAGTGGACTCAACACCCCATATTAAACGCCTAAGAATATACCTGACTAGTAAGAATCTTAAAACCTATGGATTTATATGTCTCCGAAAGAGAATCAAGCGTGTGTACAGCGGCATAAACGCAGCAGTGATAGGATTGGTGAGGATCGGTGAGCAAATGCAGACCCTTTGAAGTCATATTGCATGGTACCCATTATATGGGTCTCAA